>NC_046663.1:97680820-97685966 GCF_010883055.1 Belonocnema kinseyi | reverse complement strand
ACTGTGACTGCACCATATATCTAGTCGGGAGTGGTGCTGACTGAAAACAGATGATTTGGAGCGATTCGCGCGCCATCTGTTGGTCATTTTAAGGACTTATTGCACTACCCTCGTATCATAATTTCTAGGCGCAAAACAAGCGCATCCAAGTTCGGAAGAATGCCTTATTTTTAAAGATACCATATAGAATTTTTAAATGATGCAAAAGTCAAGCACAAATCAGGTCAAACTTTAAAGAGAAGTCAAAAATCGTACAAACTCTCACGACAAATTGCTTCGAAACTCAGATTAAGTGTTTTCGTTTAAGCTTCTCTAAAACTGCCCTCCACAGTGTTTTTATTTCGATAACCACACCAGTTAAGATCCAAAACGATTCGATTTTTTACTCCAGTAATACTTTTTCCTTTTGCTTTGACGACCAACTTCAACATCAAACCTGCATCAAACTCAGCATTAACGAGTCTCCTTCTCAAACTTCAAACTAATTAGTATTACTTGATCATAGAGTTTAAATATAAAGTATGCTTCAGAAATTTGTTCATTCACATCGTTTCTTAATTTTATTTGCATACATTTTCAATTGATGGTATATATGGCTTCTGTTATTAGCTTTTTGTTGGATGGAATCTGAAGAAGATGTAAAGACTCCGTCACTCGTTCTACTCGACAACGTTTGCTGATTCGTGAACTATGTCTTCTAACTTTAGCAACATTAATTACGAAGCTGTGGTCGGTAAACAAGCAGAGTGATCACCGGTGGAAATCGAAGTAAAACTTTGATCCAGATTCATTTATCTCCAGTACTGGAAGTTACTTAATCCCGAAAGCTTACTTACCACTAATCGTAAATATGGCCATTGTAATATAGTGGAGATAGAAAAACTGACGTTGGTTACGTCGGTTCTTACCTGGAACAAAAAAACAATACTTTTTAGTTTATAATTTCATAAAAAATACTATTAAAAATTTCTTCATCGTATTGCCAGACGGCCGGAAAACACCATGTTCAAAATTCTCTGACAATTTCAAATTTATAAATATTCAATTTACTATTCTCAGGGTTGCCACAGCACAATATATATACATGAAAAAAGTAAAAAAATTCATAAGGTCTCAAAAGAATTTATGTTCAATTCAAAGGAATTCAAATAAATTGAAAAGCATTTGATGAATTCGATAGATTTCAGTAAAATTGAAGTAAATATATAAGGGAAATGAGATGGATACGATGATATTAATAAAAATTTAAGGTAACCGTCACAAAAATGTAAGTAAATTAAAAACAATTTAATTTCTTTTAAATTGAACTTAGTGCGTTTCATTTTAGCTTAGAAACATGAAAGGGAATTTGCTGAAATGCCTAAGAATTCCAAGTGAGCTTAAATGACTACAGGATGAATTAAACTAAAACAAAAAATCGAGGTTAAATTAATATTACTTCATGATGAACTCGAGGTGAATTTAAATGAATTGCATCAAATATTTTCAAATATTTTTAAATCTTTGAAACTCTTACAAAATTTCTCACTGTTTGTCAATAAATTCTTTGAAGTCCATCAAATATTATAAAATACCGCGAAATTCTATTACGTCTGCTGATATTTCCTAAAATCTTAGAAAATTTATTAAAATGCCTTAGAGCTTTTTAAATCCTTCAGAATCATTAGAATCGTTGAAATTTTGTCTAAAGCTTTCAAAAGCTCTAGACTTTTCCTTTGAATTTTTTTAAATACCTCAAAATCTTTGAAATTCCATCAAATTATTGAAATAAAATTTTGTAAATTCCCTTGAATCTCTTAAAATATCCTAGTATCTTATAAATTAAAATTTTTTTTTAAATCCTACAGAATTTTTCAATTCAAGTTAATAAGCTTTTTGAAAGCCATTAAAATATTATAAAATCTCGTGAAATTACATTAAATCTAATCTTTTCTGAAATTTTGTAAAATGACTACTATCGGCGAAAAAACTATAGGCACGCCTTTGAAGCTTCACAACTGGGTCAAAAAAAAAATGCTAACGCAACAAAAACAAACAGTCATATGAAAGCTGAAAGTGTTCTAGGTAAATGAGCTTGAAGACGTTTATGTAAAAAAATGTTAGTGCTTAGCAGACTGAAAAGTGTAAAAAAATAAGGATTTTCGGGTGCATTTAAGAACATGCAAGTTTAGAGCATTATTTCTTTTACAAGGGGCGATGGGAAAAATTTGAAAAAAAATCATGAATATGCGGAAAAGTATATGATTTTCAGTTCTAATACAGATATTAAAGCGATTCAAACTGCAAACTGTAATGGATAGACTCCGTATATGAAAATCGCGGTATTTTTAGACATATTTTTTGTTGAAAAACAAGTGACAGAAAGCAGGAGGGGGGGCGTTTTTTGTTTTACTGACGACCGCTGGTGCCATTCTTCGACCCGTGGTTCTGAATGCTTGGATGGCACCTGGACACGGGTCGAAGAAAGGGACCAGCGGTCGGCAGTAAAAAAACGCCCCTCCCCCCATGCTCTCTGACACTTATTTTCCAACAAATAAACGTTTAAAAGTATCGCGATTTTCACAAAAAAAAGACTATCACATCCTTCCGGGTGATTGAAAATAAATACAGAGCCTATAGTAATGCACCCGATTATTGGCTTGTTAAGGCAAACTTAAGGCTTTGAGAAAGAAATTAATGTCAAAAATTGTACGTGTAATAAATATAATAATAATATGTACATTGCTAATATAATAGGGTATCGAATTCTAAGCTTTATTTACCTCAATATATATTAGAAACTGAAAAAATAATTAAAATTAGCTCATTAGCCTAAAGATGCAATTCTTGGCAGGGTTGACGCAATTGTTGGCAGGGATGGCCCCAATTATTGGCACCCTAGTCATATGAAGATGAAATAGGGAAGGAATCAGATTAAACTAAAATTTAATAGTATCACTATTAAGTGAATGGTGGAGAGAAACATTTTTTATCAATTATTTTTCATTTATAAACAAATAGTCTGGCTTAAATTACTTAATTATCAGCATCTATCCAGTCCAAATTTAGAGGTTATGATCCTCGGCTTCTTTTGACTGCTTCAGCAGAATTAGTTGAATCGGTTTTTTTTCGAAAATAGATTTTCTTTTTTGTTAGTGTCTTTAGCCTTTCCTGCGATTTTAAAACATAGATGCCTTTTGCCTTCATGTGACATCCTTTTCGTTTTGGGGTTAGAGGGAAACGCAAATCATCATGCATATTTCCGTTTTTACCAATTTTAATGCAATTCCTTATACGTGTTAGGTTGAAATTGCTTTTCGTCTCAAATCTGCAGAATCGTGTAATGTTTCATCAGTTTCATGCTAACCTGAAAACTGGTTACAAAACACATTTTTCTCTCTACACTGTTTAAATCAGCCTTATTATTATTTAAAACATTTTCAGAAGTGTTAAAAATTACAATTGAGATTCTTTTTCTATACGTATATCAGGCAGTAATTTTGTTGGATGGACTAGTTGTGAGTGATATATACATTAGACTGATTTGTGGTTAAGTCTAGATCGCTAAATTGCGAATTTACTTTTATTTCTGAATAACATATATCACTAAATATAATTACTTACTTAAGTCTTTTAAGTAACGCTTTAGTAATTTACTTTAAAATATTGCTTTACCTTTAATTCGGTCTTTGTGTCTGAATTTTACACAACAACAAACAAACATAACCATACTTTTTCCGATTGCCAAGAATAGAAATCATTGCAAGAACATACAATCCAATTCTTGGCAGGGGGGAGTCAAGAATTACATACAGTGCTTTAGATTGAAAATGTATTGGCACCTCCTATTATTTATTAAATAAATTATAGTTAAATCTTCGTTATTTGTTTATTAACAATTTTAACGTTTCCTCGAAATGTGCTGAAAAGAAAATAGTCACTTTCGTTAATTATAACGTTGCTAGGGGTAAATTGAAAAATGCAATTATATAAAGATTTTCTTTAGTTAACCTGAAAATTCTTGGCAGCCTGGAAGCAAGGTTGAATTTTGTAATTTCAGAAGACATAAATTATTGTTAAGCATAAGATGAATACATATTACTTACCATTACAGTTTGCAGTTTGAATCGCTTTAATATCTATATTAGAACTGAAGATAATATAGTTGCACATTTTTGTACTTTTAAGCAACAATATTTTATTATTTTTTAAATTTCTTAACTGCAACTGGTTCACAACAGTTTTCCTCAAGAAATAATACTCTAAACTTGACTGTTCTTAAATATACCCGAAAATCCTTACTTTTTTTTACATTTTTCAGTCTGCTAAGCACAAACATTTTTTTACATAAACGTCTTCAAGCACATTTACGTAGAATACTTTCAGCTTTCATATGACTGTTTTTTTGTTGCGTTGGTATTTTTTTTTACTGAGTTGTTAAGCTTCAAAGGCAGATGCCTATGATTTTCTCGCCGATAGTATGATCAAAACATATTTCTTTTCTGTTTTCGATTTCTAAAAGTTGTCAAATAACAGATAATTAGAAATTCCTTAAATGTCAAAAATATCCTTGTAAGCTGAGCGAAATGAACATAACTTTTTTTTGAAATACACACATGTGTATTCAAAAAATCGGTTATATTTACATTTTTTATTCTCTGGGGTCTCTAGGCATATGCAATTATTTCAGGGAATTTTTATCAAGAGAAAATTCTCAATGTAATAGAAATGTCTTTTGTAGTGAAGTGTATAAAAGTGAATCTTTCGGGAAACCCTATTTCTACAGGTCTCAAAAAATATTGACATCTATGAAAATAATTATAAAAATAATGAAGATAATCATTTTTCCAGTAACAACTAAATAAACGTCGTATTTTTTCAATAAGTCCTTTCTTTTTAGTTTTAGTTTCTGTTATCAAAACTTGTCTACCCTACTATCAAGCTTATATTTTATGAGGGTTGCTACAAAAACCCAATTTCAAAATTCCTCATCTACTTCCTTACCAATTTTTATCTTCCATGTCATTTTACATTCTTCTTTCAGATATTAAAAAAACTCTATACCTACAGTCTGTCAAGTTTAAGCGTGGGTGGATTTACTCGCAGTCGGTAAGGTGTATCGACATGATTTTGGTGTCAAAATATTAAGAAGAGCTCCCTCTTTCAT
>NC_046663.1:97668587-97680720 GCF_010883055.1 Belonocnema kinseyi | reverse complement strand
AGAGGGAGCTCTTCTTAATATTTTGACACCAAAATCATGTCGATACACCTTACCGACTGCGAGTAAAGCCACCCACGCTTTAACTTGACAGACTGTATGAGATCAATAATGGTAATATAAAAAATGTTAATTCCTAAATTTTAGTCAAAAAATGTTAGTGACAATAATCATACAGAATACTGTAATTTATCAAAATTTTCTTGACTGTATAAGGTTTTTCTATGATATTCCATGACTTTATTTGACCATTTTTAGATTTCCAGACTTTTCAGAATTTAAAGAAAATTCACCACATGATGATTCAAAACACAAAGAAACGTTTTAACCTGTTTCGCACATGAAACATAAAAAATTCCCGCTTCAAAAATGAAATCCCCTACACTGCCCACACCAATAAATTTATCGTACAATTCCCACTTTTCACGCTTTCCATATTAGAGAAGTGAAAAGGGTAAGTGTAGGAGGAAGTATAAAGGAGGACGTATAAATTTTAGATCAATCTAGAGTTTCCTTGTGGCTTATTTAAGCAACACGTTCGTTCCGCAACATCCCTCTGACTCAGTTGGCTGATCAATCTCTCTACTATCGGCGAGAAAATTCGAGTCCTCTGGCTTTGACGTTCAATGAGTATGTGAAGAAAAAATGGTAAATTAATGAAAAAGGTCTCATTTTAAAGGTGCAAATGTTGTACGCTAATGAGCCGAAAAGTAATATTCCAAAAAATTATTTATAGCTTACAGATCTGAAAATCTGATGAAAAGTAAGGAAATTTGATAGCTTTTAAAAACAGTGAAATTTCAAGCATAGTTTTTTATAGAAAAAATAATACGAAAAATCTGAAAAAATTCATGGTGGTACATGAAACATTTCTGAACAGATAGCCGTCGAAAAATGTGCAAAATATAAATAATTGTTCGTTTTTTCTGAATAAATATGCGACCACACTATCTTCAGTTCTAATGAAGATAATCAAGTAATTTAAATTGGAGGTAGGTAGTTAAACTATCTGAAATAATTTACAATTTGAAGGAGGTATGTGCTTCTAGTTGTTGGGTTTGAAGGCCAGAGTGAGGCACGGAGGCACAAGTTGGGTAGGTCGGGCTGAGGAAAACCGAAGACGATCCCTTGAAAAACGGCACCACGCTGGGCTCTCGAACTTGCTTTCCTATATAAAAAACTGACTTCAAATATCGCAATGTCTACGAAGACAACTAGAAGCACATACCTCCTTCAAATTGCAAATTATTTCAGATAGTTCAACTAACTACCTCCAATTTAAATCACTTCATCATCTTCATTAGAACTGAAGATAGTGCGGTCGCATATTTATTCACAAAAAACGAACAATTATTTATATTTTGCACATTTTTCGACGGAAATCTGTTTAGAAATGTTTAATGTGCCACCATGAATTTTTTCAGATTTTTCCTATTATTTTTTCAATAAAAAACTATACTTCAAAGTTCACTATTTTAAAAGCTATCGACTTTCCTTACTTTTCATGAGATTCTCAGATCTGTAAGCTACAAACAAATTTTTGGAATATTACTTTTCGGCTCATTAACGTAAAACATTTGCACCTTTACAATGATAACTCTTTCATTAATCTACCCTTTTTTTCTTCACATACTTATTTAACGTCAAAGCCAAAGGACTCGAATTTTCTCGCCGATAGTAGAAATCACACCATGAGAAGAGCTTCAAAAAATCAACATATATGAATTAATATTATAATATAATGCAGCACTCGATGTCGAGTTGTGGTGATAAGTCTATGAAATCCTTTTTACGAAACGATCATACACTGCAGCGATAAAAACCAGTCCTAATTCCTTACACGTTCTAAGGCTACAAAGCCAGAGACAGAGACGCACAAATGCAACGGCTGAACGAGAAACGGGAATGAAATCACCGGAGCTGGAACGATCGTAATTCTTGCACGTCGTCGACTTAATACGTTGAGCAAACCGTTTTATAAGCTCTCACTTTGCGCCCTAGAGAAATTACCCGACGGTAAGCAGTATGCAGATCGCAAAATCGCGACATACGAGAAAAGGATTAACTTTGCCGCCTAGTAATACATGACCTACCACCCCCTTCTTCAACCCTCTTCGCGTTGCAGCTCCATATAACCCAAAAGTACCACGCCGGCTTCCTAGAATCATACTTTAAAGAAAGGGAATAAAGAGAAAAAGGAACAACAATTAAGTAATTGGATAAATAGCATGGCCTACTTACAACTGAGCTAATTTAAGCAAATAAAAACATACAAAAAGAGCAATGAAAATTATTAGTTATCATGCATGGACTGAATACATTTCAGAACTTGGGTTGATTAAAAAAAGTCTGCAAGGCAGGAACCAGAAAAATATTACTTGCCAATAAGCCTAAGATAGGAATTTTACTATAAATTAAACTTTTTTCCACAAATGATGAATAACCACAGCGTGAAGCAGTGAAATAATCAGTTTCATGTGTAAGAAGAGATTAACTCGTTGCTTCTAAATGAAAAATAACGTTGAATAGTGGGAATTTTGCCAAGCATCGCTTGAGATTCAATCGTAAGAGTCACTTTAAACAAAACAAAAAGAAGAAACATGTGCAAGGCATAAATCAAATATAAAATAAAACAGTGGCAGATAAAGTTAAACGCTGCCATATGATCTAAAATTTGAAATAACATATAACTCCCTGAAAACTTGTACTTTGCAATGAAGTAAAGTTAAAGTTTTAATTACGGAGTTTCCACTGCAGCAAGTGCGCAAAGTGTTAACTTCAAAATATATTTAAAAAGTTGTTCTATTAAAAGGGACTTTAATGCATACAGGCTAATTTCTGTGCCACGTTGTTGAAAACGAGGTTGAAAGAATATAAAGCTGCTTTATAAATGAGACTCATAATTTATTAATTTAGGTTACCTAAATGTATTAGCTTTCTTTTACCATTATTTAGGAAGCTCTTTTTTACTGCACCTATTTTTTGTCCCAGATCATCACACAAAGCCCTTCCTCTCCCCCTTGGGGTGGGGGCGTTCCACAAACGAACACCCCCTCGCCTTTATTCAGTCGAATTTTGTTCTTCAATTTCATTTTATAAACGCCTAAAATAAAACAATAAAAATACAAGCACAATATTTTAATGGAGTTAACACATAATCCTCTCAAAATAGGCGGAATCGGGTGACTTTTCAGTAAAATAGAGGATTAATAGTGGAATAAATTATTTTGTATAAAATTACTGTATAGCTGCCATACTGCATTCAATACGAAACTATTCATATTTTAAGTCGTAATATATTGTATTTTGAACGAAACAGATGAATTTTAAACCAAAATAGATTAATTTTCTATCGAAAGAAATCAATTGCCTACGAGAGTTGAGTTTTCAAGTCAAAAAGTCGAATATCTTAGAAATGATTAATTTTACAACATAATAGTGGAATTTTCAACTAAAATTATGAATCTTCAACAACAAAAAATACCTTTCAAGAAAATAGTTACATTTTCAACGAAATAATTAATTTTTCAATCAAAAAAGATTTAATGTAAACGATAAATATGAAAGTTGATATTTCAACCAATAAAGTATTTTTATTTTACATAAAAAACAGTTAAATTCAACAAAAAAGTTAATTTTCAGCCAAACAGTAGAATCTTGAAGCAAAAAAAAAAGATCATTTCATAACCAAAAATATAATAAGATTTTTCAGTTAAAAAGAATTAATTTTCAGCCAAATGTAGTTGGATTTACTGTTGTGTTCTATTAATTTAGTTGGCATTCAGATAAATGGTTTACTTGAGAAATTAAATTACTAATTTTCATTTTGTAAGCATAAATCATCATAAAACCGGTTATCCTGTGAATGGGGGGGGGGGGGCAATTCCCACGTACTGTAACGTAGTTTTCGATCGCCCCTTTACAAAATGATTAAATTAACTCTAGAATGTTTGAAATATTCAAGTTGCTATTTGTTACAAAAATCTGGAGAATATATTTAAAAGAACTGAGCAGATCTTCCAAAAAGATGTTCAGGAATTTGATTAGATTGTAAACAATGCAATTTTAATCCTTACTTTTGTACCCGAAGGTTTTAAATTGAGAGAGAAGTTTGACCACTAAAGTGCCTTACCCACCCTTCACACACTCTAACCAAATGGAAGGAAACCGAGAAGCTTCCCAAACCATAAATCTCAGGATGTAGGCCGCACATCCTGAGAATTTTGGCCAACCAAATTCTCTCGACTAGCTGGAATATGCGAATCGTGCTTCAAGGGTGGAATTGGAAACGGGTTGAGATACTCCTTTCCATCTCCTGGATCGGTCTTCTGGGGCCAAAATGCAAAATTTGCATTCGTGAAAAGCAGTAGCAACTCTTGCATATGGAAATCGTACCTTGATAGTGGTAAATTGTTATTAAAGATTGTTTTTAAATTTATAAAAATATCTGTTAAACATAACCAATTTTAAAACTGAGATCTATATGCGAGTCAGGAAAAAATAATTTAATCTTTTTCATTTTCCCTGACCACCCTGACCTCCATGATTTAAAAAAATATTATCTAAAATTCGATGTGTATGGCCCTCATTAAAACGCTGTTAAATGTGCATTAAACAAATTGTTAATAAATACTTAAACAATAACTAGCTATCTATCTGACTACCTTCGGAGTATTTTTGGCTTAATTTAAATCACATTCTTTTTATCGGAATTGTAGGTAATATTTCAAAGAACAAAATGAGCCAGCAATGATGAAGATTGAATAAAAGTTATGATTTTTTTTCTAAACCATTTGATTCTCACTTCGATTTAATATTGAAATCATTATAAAATTATAATGAATTAAAGTACGACTATTTTTTTGGGGGGTACCGTTCTAATACCGAAAAGCGAGCCGTAAAACAGCTTTATGATATTTTTTTCCAGTGTTTGTCGTTTCGCGTAGCCTTAGTTGTCCCATCCTGGAGTATTTTGCCCTTTACATGCTCTTTATTGGCGCACCGACATAGTGGCTGTAGCGGTCACTAAGGACTTTAAATAAATAAAGAGAGACCCTAGTTTTCTTCCCCTTTAATTTAACCCCTTCCTCTGAATTTTTTCTCCGTCTCTGTCTCTATATCCCCACTCTAGTATTTAGCTATCTTCCGTCCAGAGATCAGGGGCAAATAGCGCGCCCTGGGAGCCATGCGTCAACCCTTATTACTTAGGATAGTTATATTGGCTTACTCTGCTGAGTAACTAAAATTTACAGGAAACACCCTCGCTACCGATCATTAGACACACAAGCTGACACCAAAATTCAACCTTGTGTTCAACGTGAAAATAGCGTAAATGATACACAATTCCTCGTCATTTTTAATTTTCTGAATAACAAAAAAAAATTACAGCCTGAAAATAAATCAACTTCATTATCCGGGTAAATTATTCTTCAATTGAAAAATTATGGTCGTGAGCGACTAAAAGGCTTAAGAAAAGCCGCATTACTCGCATCAAATTTTCAAAGATAGTGAAAAAAGCAGTATTAGACACTGAATGTCTGAAATAATAACTTTATTTGTTTAGGGATATAGAATAAATAATTCTAATGCCCGTGTAGAAATTTCCCCGGTTGGCCCTAATACAAGAAGGTTTCTGGTCGGATCCCGGCCGGGCTACCCTGGCTAGGTTTCATGGACAGGAACCGAGCGGGAACCGGTCGGGCTACATTTTTCTCGAATCCCATGGTCGGGAGCCGGCTGGACACTGGCTAGATGTTTTTGTAGAAATTACATATTTTTTAAGAGCCGTGATATTATCAAAGACGTAATTATGGATGCTAGATGAATTATTATTTGAAAATTATAATTTAAATATTTATTAGATCAGTGAAACACAAATGAGCTTTTTTAAATTCTTTAAAAAAAAACAATAAATTTTTTCGAATAATTTAACATTTTAAGTTAAACTGTTATCGATTCTGCTATATGCGACAACAGAAATGATACAATTTTTATAAACTTCTCTATATTCAGACAATGTTTAGCCTGTACAATTTCAAATTTACCGCCATATATAGCGCCTGCTGTGTCTGTCGTCTGCATAGACACTCAGTAATTTTCAGTTTCGCACCTGGAACGATAATGCTCCTTGCACTCACGTCGCGTCGTCTCTTCGAAGTTCGCAAATATAATCGAGACTCGTAGTTAAAATCAACCTTATTTCAGTAATTAGTTTGAATCCCCCACTTAGTGCGCGAATAATTCTTATTTTAAATTAAAACATAGTCTTGTGTGTACAGTTTTTACTTTCTTCCTTCCTAACATTAAATCACCACGTGGTTTCCGAATTGCTATGAGATTCTATCATCAGAGAATAAAATTTCACGCTAATTTTCTTACCAGAATTGGTTCACTTGATTTTACTTTTAAAGTTCACCGTAATCTTTACGATGAGCCTTAAAAGACAAAACAAGTTACTAATTTCTCGCCTGAAGCAACATTTCTTACCCGCTTTTTGGCCGGATGACCCGACCGGATCCCGGCCGGTATTGAAGCCGGAATCCGACCAGTTTATCGTGACGTTTTTAGCCGGATCCCGGCCGGATTCCCAGACCAGCGCCCGGCTTAAAGCGGGGCTATCCGGCTGGGACCCGGCCGGATCCCTGATTGGATTCTTACACGGGTGGGCTTAGAAATATTCTTTGCATTATTAAAATAAACAATTAAGTCTTGAAATTTGAGACTGTACAATTTCAATAGGAAATTATTCATTTTTTGATCATTCAGACTTTTGAGTCCAAAATGCTCTAGAAACAGGGGAAATAGGGTAGATTTTTCACGAAAATTGGGACATAAATTCGACTAAATGATATTAATATAGATAAAATATTAAATTCAATATAAAACGCTACAAATGAGTAACATTTGAAGTCGGCATACATTGCATTTTAAATAAAGTAATTAAGTTTTCAACCAAAAGAGACGAATTTTCACCCCAAGGACGAATTTTGAACAAAGCAGTTGAGTTATCAAATATAAAATTCGAAAATTTTTTAAAATAATAGATTTGTACATCCGGCGGATTATCAACCTAAAAAGTTGAACTTGCAATAAAAATTATCATTTTCAAGGAAGAAACGTGTATTCTTAACGAAACAATATGACATTTCCACCATAAAAGATGATTTTTCAATCCATAAGGTAAAACTTCTTTCCACTAAGATGAATCTTCAACAAAACAGTTGTACTTTTTATAAAAGAAGAGTAGTTTTTAATAGATATATCGTTTTCTACCTAGAAAAATGATTAGCGATTGATTGAATAGTCGATTTTTAATCTGAACGGATGAGCTTTTAATAAAAAAATAGTTGAGAGTTTCTTATTGGGATCTACTAATTAATTTCGAATTTAAGTGGAAAATCGAGGAAAGGGTAAATTTCTTGAAAGAGGGAAGGAAAAAAACAATTCTTTAAAAAAGTGGTAAAGAGGAAAGACTGCGAAGACTGTAAATGAATTTTAAATTAATCGACTTGAAACGTACTCAAATTAGAAATGTGCAAAAGGCATCTAATTTGAAAGAATTTTAAATTTGAATAGGGATTAACGAAGTTAGACATTTTCTATTGCAAAAGCTATTAATTATTGAATAATTTTCTAAGTAAAAAGCTTTAATGAGAAACGATTACATTTTTTATTTTCTCAAATAAAATCATACAATTTTTCTGGTTTTGAATTTGCAATTTTAAAAGTTCCATCGTGATTAAAATTGAATCTAAGTTAGCGAACTTCTGAGAAAGACGGGAAAAAGTCGATTAGGCCCATTTTTTGCAAAAAAAAGTCGAAAAAACCTCATAAGCTCTGAAAAATAAAACTAAACAAATACACCGAAAAAGAATTAATATTGAATTAAGAAAACCAATTTTCTTGGATAATGAAAATGTGGTATTGGCCGTAATCGTACCAATGTTTTCTTAATTCAGTGAAACAATTTTTTTGTGTAGGTACGCGTGGCAACTGAAAACACAAAGTGCACTTTCTACCCTGATTTTCGTGTCGATAAAAATTATGTTCAGCTGGTTAAAATGTATGCAGTGTTCTTTTGTTTCGATGCGAAAGAATAAAAGTTCTTTATTGAGAAAGTTTATCTACAAGATCTTGTTAGGATACTAAAGGGTAAGGGGAGTTATAAAACAACAGGTAAAAAATTTAGAATTTTGAATATTTTTCGAAATTTAAAATTCAATCATTTGTATTTAGTATTGTAATATTTTACACAGAAAAAAATCTTCCCGCTTCGCGGGCACATTCTCATCACGCGCTACGGGCGCGGCTTGCTTCGCTCGCAAGTTTGAGTGCGCCTAGTACGCGCGACGGTTGAATCTCGCGCTCGGATCTTTATTCTTTGCATTTGGAATGCTTGAAAAAAACTTTATCAAAAAGATTTCTTTTAAATGGCAGTATTTATATGCGTCTTCATATTCTGAATTGTCTACTTAATTAAGTATAGTCAAAAATTAAGATCTGTCGGGTTTAAGGTACACATTCTCATCGTGACACTCGCGCTGCGCGCTCGATTTCTGACAGACATTTGTAAACAGGTTTTGTTGGATTTTTTTCTCGTAACTTTCGTCGTTTTTCCACGCATTTTTTTATATATTTTTTCAACGTTATTTTTCACGAATAAAGCAAAAGGTACGCGTCCTATCAAGAAGTGACTCTTGAAGAAATTCTAGATCTTTTTAGGGATAACCATTTTTGTTAATTCATCTTTTTTCGTATTCTACATAGTTTATCCACAAAATGGAATTTTTTATTTTCTATTATTTTTTGTGCAATCAAAATTTGAATTTTCGATTTTTGAAGAAAATCCACAAATTGGTTATGATAATCTTGTAGGGCTTTCAAAAATAAATGTTTTTCTTCCCTTAACTTTTTTTCATATCGTGCGTTTTTCGGCTTCAAATTTTGATTTTCAATTTATTAAAAAAATTTTGAAAACGCTATAACTCTTAGAATTTTCTTTTTATCGAAAAAAGTCATAAGGATAAATTGTTTGTTCTTTTTAATACTATAATTATCCGTACATAGAATTTTCAAATTCAAAAAAAAAGTTGTCCTTTCTTTTAGGACCTAAAAAAGTGTGCCAAAGATGAATTTGATTCGTTTATTTTTTATCGAGAGTTATTGTGTTTACGGACGGACAGACAGACAGACGCCATCGTGAAAACCTGATTTTCGGATTCCAGAGGGTCTCGAAACGTTGAAAAAAAAGATCCGTTGAAAAAGTGTGATGTCAAATTTCCGACAATTCTAATACTTTCTCAATCATAAATGATGAGAATGTACAAAAGTGCATTAATCTTTCCTGAATTATTTCGATAGTCGGGGATAAGAGCAAATCTTGAACAAATGTCATAGATATTGTATAAATTTCAGGTTTTAATGTAAAATAAATATATAATAACTCTACAAGAGTTCTGAAAACTTCATATTAAACTCCGACTTAAAAATGTTAATAAAATATATCAAGAAATTCATCAAAAAACGTTGCAAACTTTTGTAGAAATGACATTTGAGGTATTGAGAGTTTGTGATCACATAATTATAAGGTCTAGATACCTCAATTATGTTAAATGTATAGAAAAGTCTCGAAAACATGATGAAAAATCTTATAAAAATTCGATTCGAGGTTTCGAGTGTTTGTGAAGTACTTTAATATAAGATCTATAGACCTCAGTTCTATAAAGTATAGCTGCAAGTCCCTACTGTGCGAAGGTAACGATATTCCCCGCGACCCTCGCCCCCAGCCAAAGCTTTTGTTTAATGATTAACATATTCCTAAATTCCAAGAGATTTTTAGTGATTTTAAGGGACTTTGTGCCATTCCAATGGATTCTATATGTTATTTGGTTTACATTTTTTTTTAATTTATAAACGAATTTTAAAAGGTTTAAAAATATTTAATAATATATATTGATTTTTTAAAATCTTTTATAATATGTTAAAATATTTTCGAATTTAGTTTAAGCCTTGTTTAATCACATAAAATATTTAATAATAATTTTTAATATTTCTAAAATCTAAAATCATAGCACATATATTATTATAAGCATAGCAAAATCTTTTATACAATGGTTCACAGAAATTTGCAGACGGCCGTGCACAGGTGTCGGTTATATTTCAGATTTTTTTTGTAATACTTCCAGCTAGGTTAGCCGAGAGGCTTAAGGCGTTAAGAATTCGGAATGCGAAACTTATAGGGTTTCGAACCCCGCGGCGAGTAAAAATTTGCATAGCTTGCGATTATAAACAGTGTAGTGATTGTGTAATAGTAAATAATTGTGTACTTAAACATGTGAAAAAATATTAGAGCATATAATAGTAATAATATAATAATAAAAGATATTAATTTTTGCGGCGAAAAATCGGTTATCATTTTACAGAACTGTTCTTCAGTTTCGAGACTTCTTTGATATAAGACTGTATTTTAGATTTTATAGAACTTTGTTACATATTTTGTTACATAGTTCAACGCAATGTCAAACAAAACCGATTTCAACTTTTATTAAACTACCCATCGTATCCTCTACTAAAGAATTAGTTCTATAAAATTTAATGGATTTTTTCCGTGTAGGATCTTTTAAATTAACAGCACTACTTTTATAATATTTCTTTTACAAAATTGGTATATTATTCTTTAACGTTTGCAACTGATAAAAGGAAAATTATGGGACGAATTTTCAAAAAGATCCTGACTTGTGCGAACCTTCTTTTCAATATCCGCTTATAGAATTCCCACTAAATACATTCAATTATTTCGACGAATCCTTTTCCTTATTCTGACCCAGTAAATCTTTTCCTCGATCTCGTAATTTATTTTCCAGATTGAATCCATTCAATCGAACGAATGCTTTCGTTGCTTACCGATAGGGGTTTAATTTCACGTTTGGCGATAATCCCGATTAGAAATTCGTTTACCTTCAAGAATTGTATCTTGATACTGAGGTTAACGTCATCGATACTAAATATACAGTTTCCATCCTCGAGATTGCAAGACGAAAATCAACAACGCTTATTTCTCAAGCCCATCACAAGTTTGTAATTCGTTGCTAAATCTGTTTTCCCAACAGATCGATTCAGCGAATCGAAACTCAGGTCGGAGCTTTGCTTAATTTGATAAGAACATCCTTAGCACGAGAAACGAATTACACAGTCAATTCGTTCGTTCCAAATCCGATCGAGTATCTGCTATTTTGTCAATGTAAAGTGTTTTTTAATCATTTTAAATATAATTAATTTTGGTATCCTATAGACTTTATACACTAGTTTTAAGCTGAATATTCTGTTGATAGTAATTTAAATTGTTATTCTCATGAAAAGAACATTTACTTTGAAAAATCATGCTGCACTTTTCATTTACTTTCTGATATTGTTATAGACGAGTGAAGTGTTTGGCCAAGTCGAGAACTTTATCGCTGCTCTTCTTTCTTATAGTCGCTTACTTCAAAACTTGGAAAACTTTTTCAATGTCTGCTATCTTAGGAGTAAATCAGAGCTATTCCTTTAGTGTGCTACGCAAAAGTTTCTAACAATTATTTTCTTTTCTAAAAATATACTTAAAGTAGCGTCTTCAAAATAACGTGAAAAAAGCAACAACAAAAAATGGGTTGTGCTAAGCTTCCTCAATAGTTATTTTTTAAGTTACTATAGAATCTCAAAATACTTCAAAGAATATTATTAGTGTCGTTGCCTTTAATTTGATAATAAAAATATTCTCCAAGACACCTCTGACCAAGAAGATAAAGAAGAAAAATCCACCATCATCTCTGTCCACATAATTTTCAAACAGCAATAAACATTCCCTTTAGAGCAAAAAGTAAATAACTAAAAATTTTTCGCAGTTTGACTTTCTTTCGGTGTCTTCCACCAGAATGTTTCCGCTTCAATAAAAATATCGCCTGCTCTTGAAAAGATCACTTTCATTTTTTAGATTTCCTTTCTCAACGATCTACTGGACCATGAAGTGCAATTTTCTACCCTGATCGTCCTGAAAACTCGAACGACCTAAATTGGAAAAGAACGAAAATTGAAGAAAATATACACCTAGGGGAAAAACTCTGTGATATATGATCTATGACCTGTTAATCTTGAATTGTTT
>NC_046663.1:97661610-97668487 GCF_010883055.1 Belonocnema kinseyi | reverse complement strand
AATATATAACAGGAAGATGCGAATTCATTCCAGCGAGTGTGATTTAGAGTCGAAGAAATATTTTTATTATAGCCTATAAAAATTCTTGGCCTAATAGCTCGCCAAAGTTGGGAGAGAGGACATGAGTTAGTATAAGGACGACGGGTATTGTCAGAAAAGGGAGATGATTACTACCCAAGGATAAAACCAGCCGGCTCGAGAAAGAAGAAATGCAGGTCGCAAAGGGAGAGAGAGAGAGAGAGAGAGAAAGAGAGAGAGAGAGAGAGAAAGATTCTCGTAACCTCCCTCTGATCTTTCCATCCACCTACTAACCCCCAAATCCAATAAACCCGTAGTCGATTAAATTTATGAAGTGAAAAAGGTATGAAAAGCTTCGAGTTACCAAGTAAACCACCTACTACCATCCTCCACATTTCCGATCCTACATCCTACTCTACCTTCGAGATATGCTTATTTAGTGTTTACTAGGCAAAAACACTTCTCTCGAGTAGTCTATTTTGTACGAGAAATTACAATTTTTCATTTTCTGTTATAAATTTTTCTTTCAGGTATAAAAACAGCCTTACACTTACGAGATATATGATGTGAATTCAAAAAAAATTTGTTTCTCAATTTATTTAAAATACTTTTAGTGAAAAAATTAATACAGAATGTTATAAGGGTTCACCGATAAATTACGTAAGACATACATAAAATACATTAACTCTTGTCTCGGAAGGGCCGCAGTACTCGAATACTCAGTCGAGTATATTGCGCAATGTTATGCATTCCACTGCCCCCTCCCCACAGAATTAAGCCCAAAGCAATCTACAGGCAACCCCCAACACTGGACTGAAAACGATAGTCTGATGCAAGTGATTTCAAGTAATTTTAATGGCTTCTTAAAGATTTTAAGAGAGTTCAAGAGATTCAAAAAGATTCCCATGGATTTGAAAGATTCGCAAGATTTCAAGGAATTTTGTGATATTTCGAAATATTTCACGAAAACTCAAGGATTTCAACCATTTTTAAAGGGGATTTTAAGGGATTTCCAGTCAAAGGATTTCAAGAGATTTCCAGAGAGTTTAAAATTGTTATACGGATTTCACGACGTTATGAACGATATCCATGGAATTCAAAGGATATCAAGTAATTTGTAATTCATTACACAAACTTTAAGGGATTTACAAAATTTTGAAGCACTCAGATGGATGATCATCTGCGACAAAAGGCAGGGTGTGTATTCGCTGCATTTTAACTAATGTCGAGCGGAAGGTTTGATGCCGAGGAAGAGTGTGGGTGTAATTGCAGAATAGAAGCGTCACCTATTTTTTTGGCTGAAAAAACAGTTTTTTCGGAAATAAACTATTAGAATCTTTAATGGAACGACAAATGATGCAATTTGGCCAGTCATAAGTTAAAAATTATTGTTACTTTTATTACTACGATGTCTAAAATATGGGTATGTCACGATCAGGGGGTGCTGCCACTGTACTGCCCAATGCAAAAAATGTGTCACGAGAGTTGAAAACGGCTGTGCGGCGGCGCTAGTAGTAACTTTGTTCTACAAAACCTGGAGTACTATAGAAAACATGCATACAAATTACAAAATAAATATTGAAAAAACCACCTTTAAAATCATTTTTTTTTCATAGTGTAGAGTCAGGTAGTAAATGAGACTTATTTACTTACGTATTATTTTGTTAAATATAGGGAAAAGCGGCATAATTGACATAATTCAAACAAACTGCATGGATATTCAGAACTTATAAAAAATAATTAACAAATAAATAATGCATACACAAATGTATGAAAACAAAAAACGCCGAAAACATATATTATCAAATTGTAAAATTGTCTAAATTTCAAATAACGTCAAGATTTTTAATTGACACAAAATAAAATCCCAAATTTGAAAATATCCGAAACTGAAATTCACCGACTTCAAGATCGACTTGTAAAATAAACGAATTATTAAATTTCCACAAATATTTCAACTCTCGAAATTTATAAGTGCTGAAAATAGTTAATTGATTATTAATTTATGAGCTATTAATAGAATTATAAATAAGGCAAACAATTTCGTTGATCATTAATTAATAATCTATTCATTATTTTCAGCACATTTTAAATTTCGTCAAACTTAAATTACAGCAATAGAAATATTTATATGAATTTAACAATTTATTTATTTTATAATTCGTAAATTTTTTTTCTTGCTAATTTATGATTTTGTTATTCATTTTTTCGTTATTTTGTGTTAGTTCCGGACATTCAAGCACTTTCAAATATAGTGATGAAAAACTAATTCTTTTTTATTTTGCCATTTTACAATATAATAAATATAATTATTATATCCATAGATGACAAACACGGAATATAATAAATCCTAAAATATTGTTTTCTTTTACAATAAAATAATGAACTCTTACATGTGATATTTTTGTAATCAATTAGACTTTGTAACGAAGCTAAAATATTTTAACATTTGTATGTCACTCTTAAAGAAAGACCATTAACATCTTTTTTTTTTATCTTTGACAACAGTCAAATGAATCGAAGATTATTTTTCGAAGTGCTATAATAAATCCATGTTGAAATTAAATTCGGAGAATTAAGAACAAGCAAATAAGTATTATCACCTTATTTTTAAATTTATGTGAATATTATTTTCATAATATAGAATTTTACAAAATATTATGAAAAATTCCAGTCCTTTTAAAAGATGTTTCGAACTATTAGAAGTTGGGAAGGTATCAAGAAATATTTGATCAATTTTCGAAAATGTTTCCGAGTTTTCAAATATTTGTAATCTATTTAAAGCGTTTTAAATTATTTAAAATATCTTTAGCTGTCACGAATTTTAAGAAATCGTTTGTTATGTTTAAAATCCTTTTTTTCAATTTTCTCTCAAAGTTTATTTTTCAAAATAAAAAATTAGTTACAATTTTCACACGAATAAAAGAAAAGTTCTTTTCTTTAATCTTTTCAGACCTTTTAAACCTTCTAATTTCTAAAAATTATTCCAATTTTTCCTGCATTTTTTATTTATTCTGATAAATTGAAAAAAAAAATTACTTAAAATCTTTTAGATTCTTCATTGACTATTTTTGAAATCTTCTAAAATCGTTTTAAATAATCTCTTCAAATTAATTTTTCGAAATAAAAAAATATTTTAATTTTTCCTAGGAACCTGAAAAAATGTCTTTCATTTTGGTGAAATTTTAAAAAATCTTGACAAGTCTTTACAAGTTTTAATTATTTTTGAATCGCTTCAAAACTATTGAATATGTCTTAAACTTACTCAATTTTTTCAAAATTATGTAATATGGTAAAATTGCACAATTTTGTTTAAAAATCTTCCACACTTTTAAAAAATGTTTGGAAATAATTCAAAATGTTTTGTGATCTTTTTTCAATTTTCTCCTGAAATTCCTTACAAAACAATAATTTAAAAATTTCCCATGAATTTTAAGAACTTTTTTCCACACCCTGACAAAATTCAGTTTACCTAAAAAATGTGTAAATCTTTAAATATAAAAATAATAAAATGGTCTTAAAGTCTTCCATATTTTTCAACCCACATTATGAAATCTTTAAAACTTAAAATAATTCTTTTAAAATAAAACCGAAACCATTTCTCATAATTAGAAAAATCCACTGTGTCATTTTCACAATAATTATAAACACAAACCATCTTCTTGATACATTTTTAAAAGTTTGTAACGGCTCTACATGACAAGACATATAACAGTCAAAACAACTAGAACAAATTCGCTACTAGCGCCTCAGTAATGAGCCAATGGTCACCATATCGGAATGATCACATTTAACTCATTGTGTAGGTGTTTTTAAACATCCAAACGGCCAGAAATACCCCTTAGCCAGGTCACAAAAATAATTTAGTCAAAACCCTACCCTTTTCCAACGTGCTCAGAATGTTTATTACTAAATTTTCGAAATAAAATAGACCTATTTTTCTATCCTTTATTGTTAGAAAAGGAGACTTTGTTTGTGCTTGCGCGTGGCGAGACCACAGTTTATTGGATCATGACAGACTAGTATATTTTAGTAGATAGAAGAAATAATTAGGTAAATAAAATTATATTCATGTAGTAGTGGTTCAAACATCAGATGTTGGTTCGAATTGTAATTAGTTTTTATATTCCAACATCCAATTTCATCTAATTCGTTTTACACCACCTCTGATTGCCTGCACCCATAAATATTGTCCCAACTGCAATTTAAAATATGCATCGTAATTACTTTTCAAAAATAAACTATTTTCAATATAAAGGAACAAACATTTGAGCATTTTTTCTGGTTTAAAAAGTCACGAGGGGCTATTCACTTCGAAGTCCGTTAAATGCAATGTAACGTTATTTTAACAATGTCGTGCGACTTCAATCGTACTTTCGTGACTTCGTTTGACTCTAGTTTTTGAATTCGTTAGTTGTTAACATCGATGAATTAAAGCGATGACTGTCGACTTCGTTCTGACTTCGCCCTGCCTTCATGGCTCGCTTTGACTCGACGCGTACTGTACACGTCCTATTCGATTATTTTTATACTACTCGATCTCGACCTCGATGGCTTCCTTCTGACTTCGTACTGACTTCCTACTGACTCGACACTGACTTCGCACGACGCTATGCTCATTTTTGCTGACTCACTGCGTTGCATGACGACTCTTTTCTTATTCTTACGACTTCAAGTATAGTTTTACTGACTTCGTCATTGCGACACCGACTTCAACGTTACGAGTTCGTGCTTTTCATAGTTTTACGTGATTTCATCAAGACTTCACGAAAAATTCTAACGTTCGAAACGTACGACTTTAGAGTGAATAGCCCCTCGCAATCATCAGTCAAATATGTTATTCATTTGAACATTCAGAATTCAAGCACATAGATCATACTACAAAATATGTTAATATTATCTAATGTGTTTATGTAAAAAAAAGGAATAAAAAGTGTCGGATTGTCGATCTTTAATCATTTTATTTAAATTGAACAAATGTAATGATTTATAGGTAAATATAAACTATTTAGGACATTTGTACATGGATCTTAAAACATCGATTCTTCTGATTCGATTTTTTTGATGAATCGATCTTAATAAATTCGATCATGGATCGATTCAGGAACCGATCTTTTCGAGAAAATCGCCCATCCCTAACCGGCCATAATTAAATTCATTCAGCTATGCACCTGTTGGCAAGGTAGACAGTAAATATCACGCTGAGTTGAGAGTGAATGTCGTTGTAAGAAAGCACAAGGCATTATTTACAGTTTCGTTAAATTTGTTTTATTTGAGAAAGCTCATGCAAAGTTGGTGGTGAACTACGAAAGAAATCACTTGGTATTTTTATCTTCAGACGTACGGGCGTATAGTTCACTGGAGTATTACAATAGAAAGACATAGTACAAAAGGTTAAGTAGACCAGTCTCACAAGACAAGAATAATAATGGGGATATATAACATATTTTAACGATGGCTCAGACAAACTTAAAACAATAATGACAGAAGAAGATTGAAATTCATATTTTTGGTATGTTCTAAATCGATTAGCAATTGTTTAAAGAAAGTTTGCGATTAGAAAATTGATAGCGAAATGGAGGGTTAAATGTGACACGTGCTAATTCGAAGTTTGTGAACAAGAGGAAACGCTTGCGAGGGCAACACGATAGCACAGGAAACATCATGAATGCGACGCGACAGTAAGCGAACGAATCGTGTGTATGAATCTGTAGCCGAGATCAATCGCAGCCTTAATTAGTACACTCAATAAAACAGCAGGTGTATAGTAATAGTTGGTTCCAGTTCGGGCTTGGTGGAGTTTTTACGCTTAAACTGCTTCAGAAGGTCGAATTACGAACAATTCTGCGTTTCTGACCAAATTTTTTGCTTCATGTGAACAAAATTACAGAGTCGCGCACCATACACTGTTAGAAATGTTCGCCGTTTTAATATACAAAAGTATATTCGTTATGATGAAAAATTCAATCTTAGCAACAATTTTTAACGGCTCGAGGAGAGAAAATATAACATATGGCAATTCCGTCTAATAGGGAGAAAATATAACATTCATTAATTATGGAAGTAGTATATCCTTTACACACTTTACAGCCCAAAATACTCTTTAAACAGGAGAAATGGAGGGCGATTTTTCACGAGAATAGAAGAATAATTTAACTAAATAGTTGACTTAAACGAAAAATTTTCTACCAAACAAATGTATTTAAAACACAAAGTTGAATTTTTATACAAAAGATTGACTTTTTAAGCAAAAAAGACCAATTTTCTAGGAGCCACTTCAATTTTTAACAATAAAATTAAGTTTCCATTTTCAAAAAAGAATTTCCTACAAAAAAGATGACTTATCTACCATCAAAAATCAATTTTTAATTCAAAAATACAAATTTCCTATAAAAAAAGAATGTTTAACAAAACAGTTAAATTTGCGACCAAAAATGCCTTTTCAACGAAATAGTTCAATTTTTAACTAAGTAATTGAATTATCACACAAATGGTCGAATTTTTAAATAACTAAACATTTGTAGCGCGTTACTTTTCATTGGTAAAGTTTATGTTTACTTCTTTACTCAACAATCATTATAAATTGTATGTATTTCCATGTCTGCGAACTCCGTTAACGCTAGCATATGACATTAGTGCCCTAACCCTGTTCAAAAATATTAAACTTTATCATTTAATTGCTGAAACGCAAAAAACATGCCAAAATAATGAAAAAGCACGACAAGCAGCCAGCAATATGAGCTACGAGGGTAGTTCAAATAAGTCCTTAGAATGACCAACATATGGCGCGCGAATCGCTCCAAATCATCTGCTTTCAGTCAGCACCACTCCCGACTAGATATATGGTGCAGTCACAGTC
>NC_046663.1:97654786-97661510 GCF_010883055.1 Belonocnema kinseyi | reverse complement strand
AATTAAAATTCGAAAATTTTTTCTAAAGCCTCCAGGGGACTTCGTTTTCGCACGAAAAAATTTTATGTGCCCTTATTGCATCCGGACCCACAATTGTTTCTTAAGGGGAATGGGCAGTTACTTTCTTAGTACATTCTCAGTCATGAATTTTACGTCATACTCAAATACAAATATTTTCCATTTTTAACAGAAAACGGACAATAGAGGAACATATTTGAATTTTGTAAGAACTAGAAGTTCAACAACAAGTTGATTTGAACTGTTTAATAAATTATCTACAGTACATAAGAAAAGGCACCTCTTTATCGATCGTAGTTTAGGAGATTTTTGCGATTTTGTGAATAAAGGTCTGAAGTATCACTTGTCAGGTTTTGATGGGAAATCATAACTCAATGTATCTCATATTTGGTAACAATTCGAGATAATAAATAAAATATACAATTTAAATTTTTCATTAAAAATAGTTCTTTTAAGAATAATTTAATTGCATCTGCATGCCGACAAAGTGGAACCTTATCTTATGAAAGGACACACACATATACACAAAGTAAAAACTAGGCTTACGTAAAATATCTTTGCATCGATTCAAGCAAAAAAAAGAAAAAAACAGCTGTAACGTATGAGCATAAGCTATATTTTATTTTTACACTGCATAGTTATTATTAATTATATAACCGTATAAGTAATAAAAAATCACTGTACTTTTTCTAACGTTATTCGTAAAAGTAAAACTTGTTTTTTTTTAAATTTATCTATAATATACTTCAGTTGTAGCGATTCACCTCGCAATCTTGGGATTAAGGTTATTTGTAACTAGCTTAGAAACTATATCGCAAAGAAAACTGATATAGGGAATGACTGTATTTCTCTCCGAGACGGCTCAAAATCACCAGTAGTTTCGTTATTTTAGAATTGTTTTTTTTACGAGATACATATGAAAGTTCATAAGTTCATTGCGAGTTCTATTGAGCACATGATAAGTTTGATTAAACAATTATTAAGCCTTTGACAATTTTGTCAATATTATTCTAGCTATTCGCCCAGAGTACAATGTGGAAAATTTAATAAATAAACTAAAATTATAGAGATTAGCCATTATTGAAAGGAAGATAATATACATGAGATGTAATATTTTTTAAGATTATATTGAAAATGTTTACCGAATGCATATATTTTTCATGTCGCCATCTATCGGGATATTAAATAACTAAAAAGGAACACCCGAAAAGGGTTCTACTGATTCTCAGTTCTGAAGGATGCTAACTTTTACTTGAGCCGCAATATTAGCGAAGCCGCAATTTTTTTTTGTGCTGAATAAATATATACTTAATTAAAATTGTAAAATTTTCTTCCTCTGGATAAAGAATCGGATCTGAATTTGGATATTGGGATATGTGGGTTGCAGTGTAACCAGGATTTTTTCAGGGGGGGGGGGCTTCGATTTTTTTCGGAGGGGGCATCGGGTTTATGTATAGGCAAAGAATGGGGAGAAAGGGAATTGAATAATGAAAAACAGTGTCAGGGGGGGGGGCTCTCCCGGCTAGGCCGCTCTAAGTGGGAGAGTTTATCCGAAGTGAGAAATCCAACATGGATGTAGTCAGATTACTATCTTGAGTAACTTGCCTTTTAAGATGAGTATCACGAGTGCTCGAGTGGAATTGGTTAAACGCAGGTTGACTGCCGTAACGAGAAAAAAAATATGGTTCACTATTTGCACTCGCAGTATAAGCTCGCTGGAGGGTCACGGAAGCGGCGTATTAAAACTTTTCCATTTCCCATAATGCGAATCCAAAAGCGCATTAGGGGGATACCAGGGTGCGAGGTGCTCGTCCGGAACAGCCATGTAATATGCCCGCCAGATCAGACACGTGCGCACTAAAATCGTACGAGGACTCAATTTTCCATTTGCGACCAGCCTACCGGAGATAGAATTGTTTTCATGACTCCCCTCTGGGATCGAGACTACTCATTGAACGACGTCATAGACGTTTTCCAGCAATAGAAGCCGTCGCGTCGTTACAAGAGAAAATGAGAATACAAATTGAACGCTAATTCCTCCGATTCTAAGTGATGATCCATATTCTATCCCTTAAGAGCCCTTTATCGATATTGCCAACAATGAAATACATTTCTCTGGAAAAGAAAAAGGAGAATAATAGCATTTTAAAAGGAAATCGAAGTAATTGAAAAGATTATGAATTAAAATTTTCTTTTCTCTTTTTGAAGGTATCATCGGGAACGAAATTTCTGTGTCGGCAGTACCAAAATCGCGCCTGAATTCTTTGGAATTCTAAACAATTTATAAAAATTCCAAATAATTCATAGTTAATTCCAACAAGTTAAAAAATCAATCTCTAGCGAATTATGCATAGCAAATTTAATGACGCGCCTATTGAGTACCTCAACTTATTTCAGCAGCGAGAGTATGTTATTTCGGATAATTCGGTGCTTCA
Source organism: Belonocnema kinseyi (assembly GCF_010883055.1). Classification (NCBI taxonomy): domain Eukaryota; kingdom Metazoa; phylum Arthropoda; class Insecta; order Hymenoptera; family Cynipidae; genus Belonocnema; species Belonocnema kinseyi. Next base: position 97,659,057 of record NC_046663.1, on the reverse strand, counting down.
GTAACTTTCCTTCTGGAAAAGGATTTGGGATTTTACCTGGGGAGGGATGTCGTAATCCCTTTTCGCCCTCCTGATATAATCCTGTCATTCCTTTCCGGAAGAGAAAAATATGCCAGGAGAAAAAATTAAAATCCGGCAATATATGCCGGAGGGGAATAGACAACGTTAACAATAACTTGAGACGAGAATGTTCTCAATTATTAACAAAACTCCAGGCAAAAAATTAGTTTTTAAGACATTGCACTGGTAACATAACATAACACTTATAAAAAATCACAATTTCTATAAATTTTCAGTCCAAGTACTTTTCTTTACTTTTTTTAGAATTGAATGACCTAGCGAGAAACTGTTGAGTAAAATCGGTCACACTTCAAGGGATGATAAATAGTTGTTTATAAATTAAATCTATGTTCGTGCTTTATAGTACCTAAGAGAGTCAGAAAAATGTCAATTTCTATTTGCTTTTTATTGTAAAAAAGCAGTAACAAAAAAATGAGTCGCTTGGATCCAATTTACGGTGTTATCCAAAATCATCACTAGATAAATGATTGCATTTCAATTATCACTGAATTGTTAGAATGCAAATAAACTTTCTGATGATTATTTTCAGTATTCAGTATCTGGAAATCCAAGAAACAATATTGGACATTTTTATGTAGGGATCTGTGTCGCACTCGAGGCAAGTGGGGTAAAATGGGACGAGGTGTCGTTCGAGACAATGGAGTTGTCACCACGTAGCCCAAAGCGTCTTCTGGCTAGAATCTGGGATAGATATCACTGCAACACGACCAATACAATATCCCACTAGTAAGCAGATACAATGCGCAACGACCGAGCCTCTTGCGCCTCGGAAATCGGAAAAGCCTGTACCAGAGCTCCTTCAGACATGTCCTCGATTCGGCATAACTTGCATCAAATCTTAGGTGAATCAAAAATACTCTTCTGAATTATCATTTACATTCAAAAATAAAAAGAACTGAAAAAAGTTACTTGTGAAATAAAGATAACAGCATTTAAATGGAATAGCAGGGATCACATCGGTTCTGTAGTTAAATTTAAGGAAAAATGGGGACTTTATATAGTATTGTAGGAATGATAAAAATAATATTGAACGCAAGTACATACTAATAGAAGAGCCTTTATTTTAGCAAATTTTCTTAGTCATTTATGTGTTTTAAAAATTTCTTTACCTAGCTTTCAAAAATCTGTTGAACACTTAAGCACTTTCTATTGATAAAAATAAATTATAAAAAAACTCACAAAGATCAAAAATTGAAAGATAGCATTTTTTTAAACACACTTTCATCAGTAGGAAGATTTTGATTTCTTATTCTTATCTATTTGTTTTGAGTCTATTCTTATCAGTAGAGAACCCACAGTTATTTAAAGTGTATTTTTCAAAGTATACTAGAAGAAAATATTTCTAAAGAACACAAAAACGACTATTTGAAAAATCCTATTTCGTCAGTTCATATAACAATAAAATCCTCAATTAGTTATACTTTATCAGAGGGTCCTATTATACGCTAATTTTTCGAATTTTATTTTCGATTTCCAAAATGTTTCTACAAAGACACAAATAATATACATTTTTCTAACACGCCTTTTTACGTATTTTATTACATATTAATATGGTTTCACTAGAAATTATTTCTTTTAATCATTTTTTAACATTTAAAAACGAAGCCATTCAGTGCCTAAAATGGTGGTTAGTCCGACAAACTTTAAGTAGTGCGGAGTTACAAGTGTGTAACACAAAATCCTACTTTCCTTCTAAATTAAAATCTTTTTTGGTTGAACATTCAACCACTTCCTTAAAAGTGGAACTAATTTGTTTCAAATGTATTTTTCTAGATGAAAATGTTACTATTTTGTTTAAAATCCATCATTTGAATTTGAAAATTAAGGTTTTTGATGAAAATTAATATTTTGGGTTGAAAATTCTACAATTTGGTCGACATATTTTTTTCTCACTTGTGTTGATTAAAGAATCAACTATTTTGTGAAAACTTCGTTTTTTTGGATGAATTTGACGGTTTTTTATTCAAAACTGAACTACTTGTTTGAAAGCTACACAACTTTTTTTAAAAAAATAATTTTTTTGATTGAAAATTTATCTGCTGGATTAAAAAATTAAATACTTTATTAAAAATTCGTTCTTTCGTTATAAAATTAATTAATCCATTTTGTTGAAAATGCAATATTTTTACTTTTGAAATCTTAGGATCAAGTGACTCAATTTTTATTTAATATTAGTATCTACATTAATTTTATTTGAAAGAATTTATTCCCATACTTTCGTGGAAAATCTCTTTATTTTCACTGTCTTTAGATAATTTTGGCCTGTGAAGCCTATCATATCTGTACAAATGTTTTTGATTTGCAAATACAGAATTAAATTATCTTAGGGGTTTATTTACTCGATTAAATGGTTAGCGCTTTCTTCACTGTCTACGATTTATCTGTCTACAAAATTAGCAAATAAATCGGCCGAGAAATATTTTAAATTGGTATCATCATAAAGAATCTTTTTCAAAGCGTCTTTTTTATGATTCTTACAAAATGAAGCGAAAGTTTGTAAAAAAAAGTGGGGGGGAGGGAAAATTGGGTTCGAATTCTATATTTTTGGTATTTTAGGAGATTATTTAAAACAAAGGAAAAATGGATTAAGAGAGAAAAAAGGGATTAGGTAAAAAAGGGAATGGTCCATGATCCCTAAAGTATTGCGGGACCATGACCTGTTATTTTTATGTTGAATCAAAGAACGAAATTGTCTATTTGAAATAATGTAGAAAGTGTAGAACATCAGATGCATTTAAAGCCCGAAAATATAAAAAATCAGGATATCTGAAGTCGTTAGAATAGTTTCAAGGGTCTATCATAGGGACAAATCGTTAAGGTGTTCGCAACATGATACCTCATCAAGTGGAGTTTCCATGGCGGGACAAAGTTTTCGAGACTCTTTTTCCGTTAATAACCCTGACGATGATGATGCTTCTTTATTGTCATCTTTTCCGGGTTATTCGACAACGTGAAAGCATCATTTCATTTCAGCGACACAATGTACGATCTCCGAATTTCCGATCGCCGTCTCATGAGGACATCTATTGTGGGAAAACATTAATTTTTCATCTTTGATATAAAGAGAATCGTATACCTTTATGCAGATGACGGGCTATAATCTGAGTAAGGACAAATCGATCATGCGATACTACGATCGTTATTCATACGATCCGGGAAAACTATCATGAGATTATAAAACCTTTACTATATACGATTATGGTCCAGGATTAAAGTCTATGTATTGAAAGATCTTTTTGTATGCAATGAAAAAATTTAACATTGAAGCGAGTAGCAAAAACTTGAAATATTTAGACAAATTCATACTTTTCTGGATTTCGAAGATTTTAAAAACAAGAAAAATACCCAAAGAGCAGATCTGAATGACAGTGAATTGTCAAATGCAAATTTATGGGTGCAACTCAACACTAGTTTCAATAAAAGCATGTAGCCCAGGGCTTCCATTAGTTTGATTACATGCGCTGATATTATAGTTTCCAGTACACAAATTCGCGGTTTACGGCAGTAAAGTACAGGAGCTGGACGCAATTATACTGATAGTAAAATTGAACACTAAATTCTAGGGGGGAAAAAACAACAGTTCTGACAATCAGAATTGTAATATTATAACAATATAATAATTATTACTCTTTCAGGATTGATCTCTTGAAATAAAATATTCTTAGGAGACCGAGTATCAAAACCATTCGTCAAAAATTTTCATCTAAATCTTCCGATAATGCCGAAGTTTGAATCAAACAACAAATGGGATAGTCAGATAGAATCATAAATATCCCATTTCCATGGAAATCATAAATCGCTCTTCCGTCGAGGTACGCAGGTAATTAAAAAGCCGCATGCATTTAGAGTGATGGGCATTGTAAACATAGACAGAGATTCGATTTTTCCTACCACTTTTTCTCATCGGTTGCGAGTACCAGTGTTGGCAAGAAGTGGTTAGGTTGGCAGCAATGAGTTACCAGCCCTGACAAACAAAACGAAAAAGCTCTGTGACGTGAAAGCTATGCTTTAAGTACAGTGAAAGTCTAACAATGAATATTGTTTTAAAGAATCATCCCTTTCTCCTCAGTGTAAGTAGGCCTTTAAAATTATTCTACCAGGTGTATACATATGAAACCGGTATTTTTTCAAGAAAAAAACACATTTATTTCAAGAGAATGATAACAAATATTTTATTCAAAGTATGCGCC
>NC_046663.1:97649255-97654686 GCF_010883055.1 Belonocnema kinseyi | reverse complement strand
CGCCAATTAGCACAAATGGTAAGTTCCGACAGTGCCTACAAGTGTGCCTACTGGCCGCTAAATGGCAATACCGGTTTCATATGTATACACCTGGTATTTGAAATTAGAACAGGATTTGTATTCAGTAATATTCAAACTTGTTGTAATAAAAACATTAATGAATACTTTTTCAACTTCTTCAAAGATGTTAACCCAACATTTTCATATCTATTCCCGGCCTACGATTACGAGAGATTTTAATGATTATACAGATTCACCGTGAGTGCCTATCCAGTACTGCGAAATGTCGTAATTGAACAGCCGACCAACGAGAAAGGCAATTGGTATCTGTTATGTCGGTAGGTAAAGAGGCACTCTTACGCCTTCCAGTACGTTTGGTACAAACGATTTTACTTAAATTTGTATGCATTGTTTGAAAGTGGATGTATATTCTCTAATATACATACACAAGCCGTTAGCGAAGCAAAACTACTGGTAAACTAACAAGATGGTGTTTCAGAATTTCGATAATAAGATATACATATCATTCCACTTCTCTACTCTTCGAGATTATGAGCACTCTAATGGCATGAATAAACGAAACTTAGGTAGTTTCAACAGAAAAAAAATACAAAAAGCAAGTTAGGCCAGGCTTTTTTTTAGTTCAATAATTTTCCAATATTGGATATAAGGCCGATTCCATATGACATCGTGCAGTTTCACCCTGACGATATCACGCAATTGTTTAAAGACTAAAGTATATTTTTTCAAATGCAAAATATGAGACACGTATTTTTTGTTTTTCACCAAACAAATTTTTTCATTAATTTAGCCTACTTCAATATTTAGGTCAATTATGAGATAATTAACGAAAATTTTCTTTAAAAAGTAATATCACGGGAAAAATGGATATAATTTGATTTTCTTCTCGGCGGCTCGTATTGGCATCTACACACTTTCAAATACTTTTAAGAAACTTGGAAAATTCTAAAAATTGTCGAAATGTTGTATACTTTTCGACAAAATTAATAAGTAAATATTCTGAAGAAATTGACCTGAATTTTTTTTTAGATTCGTAGTAATATCAGGGAAATGTAACGTGTGTTTTATCGTAGCTAAATTTATCCCTTTATATTAAAAAAACTTATTTTTTTACCATATAAAATACATTTTTAAAAAAATCTTTTCTTTTTTTTTAACTTTCATAGTTTTATCTTTCAAAGGAGCTAAAATGATTACGTAATATAATTTTTCCGAGAACTAAAAATTCCTAAAATATAATTAACCAACCAGAAAATGTCAAAAATTTAAATTTTTTAAATTATTAATGTAAATTCGGGAATTCAATAATTTAGAAATATTGTTATTTCGTTAATAAACACATTCAGTAGTTTTCCCGCTAGTTTTCCTTTATTTTACTTTTCAACATTCAGTATTTTTGTTTTGTCGGAAAAATTATGGCATCTCGACAATGAATTTAAAAAATGTATAATGCATCTAGGAAAATTAAGTTACAAGTTTCGTAAATTTATAATAATATTAGGAAAATCCAGTTGCAAATTTCGCAACTTTTAGATTCAATTACAGAATAGAAGGATACATTTTATCTGAAAATTCCAAAACTTGTAACAACAAAGTTTTATGTTTCGAGTAGCAGAAATTTGAAGTCGTTAAATGTCATAAAAAATTACTGAGTAAAGTATGCTAATAAGTGAAATTAATCAAAGCAAAATAGCAGAAATCATAATTTCATCAATTTTTACATGGAAAATCTAAAAGATCTGATATTTATAAATTATGTAACTATATTTTGTAAACGCATATGATTTCATCTTCTTTAAGGTATAATACTAAGTATGTTTGAAAAATAATTTTTTTTTAAATTTTATTTTCGAAGATTTAAGTTTTTTTACATAAAGAAATAGTGTCCACGAGGACGAAACTCCAAAAATATCTCGCTCATATTACTATCAATCTAAATAAAAATCAAAGGTTTAAAACTTTTAAAGTTTTTAAAAAGGATTTCCAAGAATGTATGTTGCTCTAAAAGCTGCCGCCAAAAAATCAAATTACATCAATTCATTCGCAACATACAACTTTTTCATTCACTTTTCCACAATTCACCTAAGTATTGAAGTGGCCCTAGGTTCATGAAAATAATTTGTTCGTGTAAAACAAAAAATGCGGCTTTGATATTTTTCCATTGAAAACAATATATTTACGACCTAAAACTTCCGTGACATTACGCAGCTCAGACTAACTGATTTCATATAAAATTGATCATAAGAACCCTATGCCTTGGAGAGCCACAAATACGATTTTGTAAAATATCTTACTTCCACTTTCGTATTGTCGAAACAGGAAATGGAGTTCTTAAACCTCATAAAACGCTGCTTCCAATATTCAAACTACACCGTTGTTTGCAGTAATTATATTTTCATAGCATGTAAAGTTTGCTCATGCAATAATATCAACATTATGCATAAGCTAGATAATACAGCCGGTAGAAAGATTGTCAAAAAGGGAAAGTGCGTTACATGTTTATAAACTACATATTATTGAGATACCTTAGGCGTCTATAGTGACAGTGAGCGATGAGGGATTCTCTTCCGATTTTCTATTAAGCGTCGATTTATTTATGGAATATTCAATGGCGCGACTTTCATCGGCCAATCTCGAGAAAATTCAAATCAACCCTATATCATGTTACGTTCGGGAATCTCACATTTCCATGGCAAGGTGACGGAAGAGCTGTTTGTCTATTCCTGCATCACGCAAGTCCTCAAGAAAAGTGTTATCACAGCAAATGTCATTTCTTGGAGATGCATTTTTTGCGATTATATCATTTAAAATAAAATTGAATTTAATGCAGTAAAAAAAAGGGATTTCAGTAAAATGACAGAGTTATGACGCAAAATAACGAAGCGCAAACGCAAATGATTGATTGTGACAGAACAGCAAGGGAAAAATATACTAATAGAATTTAAATTACAGTTTTTACAAACTGCACCTCGGTCTTTGCATATAACCTGATCATGATCCTGGTGGCTGACAAATTTTGAAATATTTTTGCATTTTATACAAAAAACGGGGGAATAAAAGCTGGTTTTCAATAGTTTTTGAAAATTGCTCAAATTTTAGAACTTATTAAATTGTGTTCAGTCGGAAAATGTTATCAAGGCATTATTTTTATAGATTCAACGAAAAAATTATTACCTTTAAAGATATATTGAAATCCTAAAGAGTTTAGTTTGAAAGTACTGAAGTCTAGAAAAGTTCAAATATTTATAATACACGGAAAACTCCATATTGCTAGGGTAGCAACATTAGAGTGGTCGCAAGGTTATGTTTTCGCTGTCAACAAGATACAAAGAGTATCGTGGTCGGAAGTATACACGCAGCGCTACACTCACTATAAAACGCCGTGTCGCTGTCAGATCGACACACTTCGCTAAGATCGCGACACACTGCATAAGGATCTCAGCTATAAGAATTAAATAGTTATGAGAACGACATATGCATTTAAGTGAAGAGTGCATTTTCATAGTTATAAGATACTTACCTTTAAGCAAATCGATGTATTTTTCAAATCCCCATCTGTTATTTTTTTCCACCCATGCATCCATTAACTAAAATTAAATTCATCTAGAGCGGAACTGTATCGCTACGGAGGCTATTTTGAGAATTTCGCTGTATTAGCTTTCTGATATCGTTCTAATAGCGATACATATACCTCACATAGAATTTTGAAAAATTAATAAATCTGTAGCGCTGTGATAGAAATATGAAGTTTTCCATGTAGATAAAACTGTAGTAGAAAGAAATCTGTAGGGAAAGGCTGTGCACGCTGAAATACTTCAGAAAAAATTCAAGAAGATCCATGATTAAAAAATAAATAAGCAACATAACTGAGAAAAGATCATTTTAAAGTTTTAGTAAATGTATTTTTATCAATAGATGGATTTTGATTTCCCATTCTTATCAATTTTTTATAGTGTATTCTTTTCAGTTCAGAACCCTGAGTTGTTAAAAGTTAACTCGGTGTCCAGTAATGTATTTTTATCAGTTGATAGCTCCTAGACGTTCAGAATATTGTTTAATGTCAGCTAAAAAATATTAGTCAAACCCCTGACATTATACAAATTAATATTCATGAAAATAACAGAATTATGAAGATAAGCATTTTTTTAAAATAAGAAGGTCGCTAACATTTAGAACCAAGTCATATAAGAATCAACTACAAATAAATTATACCTATTTTATCATAGGATATATTTTTTTCTACAGCGACAACTAACATATTATTCTCTGACACCCCACTTTACGTATTTTAATACATACTTTAAAAGTATAAAAATGAATAAAAATTCCTATTTACTTATCGCAGACTTCACAGTATTTCCCCTATCCCCTATCCTATCCCTCTGTGCCGAATGGCCGCCTTTATATACTTTTTTATCCAATAAAAAATAGTGTTGATTTACCTTGTTATAGCACAAGTTTTTTCAGGGGGGTAAGAGCCGCCGGAAAGAATATTTAAAACCACCCCTAGTGTATGAAGATCAGAAAATCGTCGAAATGACCGCATTTATAGTTTTTTTTCGAGTTAAAAATACTTTTAATTTACCTTGTTATAGAACAACTTTTTTCAGGGAGGTAAGAGCCGCCGGAAAGAATATTCAAAACCACCCCTAGTGTATGAAAATCAGAAAATCGTCGAAATGACCGCCTTTATACAGTTTTTTTTAGTTAAAAATACTTTTAATTTACCTTGTTATAGAACAAGTTTTTTCAGGGAGGTAAGAACCGCCGGAAAGAATATTCAAAACCACCCCTAGTGTATGAAAATCAGAAAATCGTCGAAACGAACGCCTTTATACAGTTTTTTTCGAGTTAAAAATAATTTTAATTTACCTTGTTATAGAACAAGTTTTTTCAGGGAAGTAAGAGCCGCCGGAAAGAATATTCAAAACCACCCCTAGTGTATGAAAATCAGAAAATCGTGGAAACGAAGGCCTTTATACAGTTTTTTTTCGAGTTAAAAACACTTTTAATTTACCTTGTTATAGAACAAGTTTTTTCAGGCAGGTAAGAGCCGCCGGAAAGAATATTTAAAACCACCCCTAGTGTATGAAAATCAGAAAATCGTCGAAATGACCGCATTTATACAGTTTTTTCGAGTTAAAAATACTTTTAATTTACCTTGTTATAGAACAATTTTTATCAGGGGGTGGGGGGTAAGAGCCGCCGGAAAGAATAACAAGGTAAACTAAAAGTATTTTTAACTCGAAACAAAACTATATAAAGGCGTTCATTTTGACGATTTTCTGATTTTGATACACTAGGGGTGGCGAGGGGCTATTCAGTCCCAAGAATCATGTAACCCCACCTCTTGAAATCGATTTCGAATCGCATGAAATTATATGAAATCATGAAATCATTGAAATCATTT
>NC_046663.1:97628541-97649155 GCF_010883055.1 Belonocnema kinseyi | reverse complement strand
GTTCCCCATTCAGCACTCGAATCAGTGCATGAAATCATTTGAAATCAATTTGAAATCTGAAATCACTGGTACCCACTAGCACAGAGTGAATAGCCCCTCGAGGGGTGGTTTTAAATATTCTTTCCGACGGCTCTTAACCCCCTGAAAAAACTTGTTCTATAACAAGGTAAATTAAAAGTATTTTTAACTCGAAAAAAACTGTAGAAAGGCGTTCATTTTGACAATTTTCTGATTTTGATACACTAGGGGAGGTTTTAAATATTCTTTCCGGCGGCTCTTACCCCCCTGAAAAAACTTGTGCTATAACAAGGTAAATTAACACTATCTTTTATTGGATAAAAAAGTGTATAAAGGCGGCCATTCGGTACATTCTGTGTTGTCCCTATCTGCATTACATTTTAGGGTGTTTTACCCTTAAAAAAAAAATTTTTTGAGATTTTTTTGAACGTTCGAAACTTCAGGTACATCGATTGTATGTTTTAAGTGATATTTCAAGTTTAAGGGAAAACAAGAGGAGTAGGTGGAAAAAAGAGGATTAGCTTGCAAAAGGGGACGAACTGTGATGTCTAGAATAACGGTGAATCCTGAGTGAAGAAAGATACAATTCTGGCATAAAATATGAAAATTCGAATTGGCCGATGTAACAATTTTAGGCTGATATTCGACGATATAAGGTACATGTTTGAACGATGGAACTTGATAACGATGGTGTTGGAACGAGGACCGGGACTAAAGGGACGGGGGTTTACCGTTGACCACGACGTGTCCAGTTCTAATTCCTCTGTTTGCATATGCAAACGAAGAGCCTAGGAGGTGGAGGTTTCAGCTGGACAGTGTAGGCCAGACTCGTTCGTTCTGCGGTCTCCCATATAACGGACGCGATATACAGTCACATAGCCATTTGAAACCCACTATATATGTTTAAATTTTCTATACATATTGCGGTAATACAATACACCTGCTATTATCCGACACTCAAACGCTTTGAAAAGTTGACTCGATGACGAGGATTCGCCTTAAGTCCAAAAACCTTCATCGTTTAGATTCAACCCCGATTAATTCAAAGAAAATATCCAGTTGCCCCGAATTTCCTCGTTTGGCAATTGCGTGCCTCTTTTGACGGATAACAAAACAAAATGTATTTTTAGCACGAAGCGTCACCTGAACTTACCACAGACCATTCGCACGAGTTTCCTCTGGGGAGAAAATACAGTAGCAGGGTGGCCGAAAACCTTTATTCTCAAAATTCCCTAACTTTTCTCTCATTTTTCCAGACCAATGATTTATTTTCCCTGACCATTAATATTTTTAAAAAATGCAATAATTGATATTTCAACCATGAAAGATTAAATTTCGAAAACAAATAGATGAATTTTAAAATCAAAAGACAAGTTTCAACCAATAAAATTAATTGTTTACCAAAAAAGACAAACTTTCTACCAAATACTTGAATTTACACACAACTAAAAAAAAAATCCAGGCAAAAAAGGAAAAGTTCAATTTTTAGTCAAAACAGATGGCGCCGCAAAAAGTAAGTCTAACTTTCGGATTGAATTGCATTAAGGGCATGTGATACTTAGAAAATTGTCGATTTTACCAGTTTTAGGTTGCCCCGACTTTTTTTCTAGAATAATAAATATTTTCTCTTAAAAATTTGAGAAATGATAGCGAACATGCTAACGGACGTCCCCACATACTTTTTTTGTAGGTTAATTAAAAAAAGTTTTAATTTAGCAAAATGTGATTAATTTGCATAGCGCTTAGGAAATAGTATCGATTTTTTCAGTTTTAGATTCCCACGGCTTTTTTCCTAGGATAAGAAATATTTTGTCTTCAAAATCTGGGAAATGATAGCGAACAAGCTAACAGACGTCCCCACACACTTTTTTTGTGTTTTTTTTATCAAAAAATGTTTGATATTGCTAACAACGTACGTGTATATTTAGAGGTTATGTGTGTTACAATTCACCCGAGCTTTACTTCCAAACTGCACAATATTTTTGGCCGAAAAATTTGGACCTAAAAATAAACATAGTAACTAATCTCCCGGAACTAACTTTGTTTGCAGGCAATCAAAAAAGTTTATTTCATAAATAATTTCCAGATTATCTGAAAGGCAGAGATGAAAAACGACGTAACCTCGAAATAATGTATATGCATAACATTTTTATTTAGCACAATAAATTTTTTTTGTTATTAACCCTCAAAAAAGAGTCCGGGGACGTCCGTTATGATATTTTATAGCATCTCCGAATTCAGTTTTTTAAAATTTTCCTTTTTGTGGAAAAAAGCCGGGGAAACTGTAAGTATCACATGCCCTTAAGAAAAAGCAGTTCAATGCGAAAGTAGGACCTACTTTTTGTGGCGCCATCTGTTGGATTATTTTGACTGACATTTCCCCTCCGGATCAGCCAGGGGGCTGATTCTAACAAAAAGAAGAATTTTAACCAAAAAAATTATTTTTAATCACGAGAAATAATAAGTCAGCCAAATGTTTAAATCTTCTAGCCAAAAGGCGAATTTTCTGTAAAACAGTTGAATATTTGGCCCGAAAATACGAACTTTCAACAAAAAAGTTCAATTTCAACCAAATAAGTGTAAGGGACCGTTCACATATTACGTAACGCGCCAGGGGGAAGGGATTGGACGATTTGTTACGAAGTATTACATGGGGGGGGGGGGTCATCAACTGCGTTACGTAACGTCGATTTTATGATTTTATGCGATAATCGATTCAAATTTTAGCGCGGCTTTTATTAGGTTTATGTTGGCAATGTATTGTGTTGAGATTGACAGCGCTGCTTATATGGTGCATTGTCAAAGAGAAACAAACGACTACGGTTAATAAATAAATATTTTATAAACTAATCATTCTGAGTTTGAAATTATTAATGTAGAAAACATCAGGCAGTAATATTTTCATATTCTATCAATGATATTAGGATGCACACTGTTTAAAACGCTGTAAAATAGCAAAATCAAGATTTGTTACGTTACCGGAGGGGGGGGGGGGCGTTCTGTTACGTTGCGTTACAACCCGAGAGGGGGTCCGAAATTGGTTGAAAATTGCGTTATGTAATATGTGGACGGCCCCTAATTGTCAAGGGGAATTATAAGCTGAGGAAATGATTTTCTACCAAAAAATACGAATGTTCAACTTAAAAAGACCAATTTTCAACCAGAAGTTAAAAGTTAAAATGAACAGTTCAAAAACTTAATTTTAAGGTCAAGGATTGAGCTCCGGATATTTTGCCCTATTTAGAGTTTCTAGTCCGGCAAATTTTTGTGTCAATAAGGAACTTTCTGCTCCGATAATATTTTTTTCTACTTTGGGTAAATAGTGTAACATTTTACTATTTTATCATAAAATGCGGAATATTAAGTTATAAATACACACAAAGTGTCATATAATCAAGAGCATTACACACTAAAAGCACAGTAAATAATTGCTGCTCATTACTTCACTATTCCTATAAGAACAACACTTTATCGCTAATATGCGAATTGTCTAGGAGATGGCAGCACCTTACATTTAAATCACTATTCACGTATCCTGAACATCCCGATTTCGGGATTTTCTTTCCTATTACGAAACACTATGTAATTTTAAACCAAAACTATTAGATTTTAAGAATGTACTTCCACTTTTACCCAATTAGTAGAATTTTTAATTAAGATATGTCGCTTTTTAAATAAAATTATGAATTTTTAACTGGAACACTTGAATTTTCAGTTAAAAAATTTAATTTTTAATACAAAATTAATGTTCAATACAAAATTAATTTTCAATAAAAAAGGATTTTTTAACCAAAGAGATGAATTCTCAAATAAAATTATGAATCTTCATTTTTCTTCAAATGATTTTTTAAGAATCTGTAGCTTAAGTTTCAACCAAAAATAGGAATTTTTAACAAACAATGTAATAGTAAATATTTCAACAAAATTTTTAATTTAGAATAAAAAAAAGTTGAAATCAACCAAAAAGACGAATTTTCAACAAAATAGTTGAATCTTCAACCAAAGGAGTTTAATTTTTAACCTAAAAGTTTCACTTTATCCAAAAAGATGAAATTTCTACTAAAAAACATGAAGTTTTAAACCAAAAAGACGAATCTTCAACAAAAATGGTTTAATCTTCAACTTAGATTTCAGTTCAATTTTTAACTAAATAATAAAAAAATTTTACTAAAAATTTAATTAACAGAAGGAATTAACTCCAAAATAAATAGAGATAGAAATACAAGACAAATAAGTTACTGAAAATTATATTATATCGGAATGGCCGCAAGGCTTGATTTTTCAAAATTCCTAAATTTTTCCCTGACTATTTTTTCATTCTTCCTTAACATCAATATTCAAATACTAGAATCTTAATCTTATAAAATTTTTAACATATAGATTTTTTTATGAACGAAACAAAACAAATTCAAACAGAAAGTTGAAAATTTATTATTCTTTACAGTAATGATAACAATATAATAATAACAATAAGTGCCTCTTATAGAAATTCCCTGACTTTTACTAGATTTGTTCAGAATCCCTGACTTTTCCCTGGCCAATAAGTTCCCTGACTTTTTCCTGATTTGCAGGCTTGCTCTGACCTACAGCCACCCGGATCAGCAGAGAGCGTGCTAAAATCAGGGGTTAGAAAAATGTAAGATTAAAGGCGTCTCACTAAGTAGAAAGAAAGTAGAAGGCCACAAGAGAACCACAAACTGAATTTTTAAAAGCTGGGCAACGCAAGTATACACATCAGTCAAGCTGTCGCTTTTCTAAAAGCATAGTTGCCAGTCTTGAAAAGAGGAATGAAGAATGAAGAAGAAGTGGAAGGAGGGTGAAGGTCTGGACCTCAGTACACGAACATTGTGTATTAAAATTAAGGCAATGCATTAACCAACTTAATGTTATTCTACTCTTTCTGTAGAACGCTTTTATAAAGAAAGTTGCTCGTGCGTTACACGGCTGAGTTCAGCCGAAGGATGAGGAAAGCAACTGAATTTCGCAACTGAACGTTATATAATAACCGGTCGTTTGACTTTTAAAAAAACTATGCTTATGCTGGAGGAATATTTATTCAGGATATCAAATTCGAAAATAAATTTAAATAAACCTTAACTTAAAAATATGTTGCGTGTAACTTCATTGTTGACCGGAGATCGCAATGTTTATAAAAAACGAAAGAAGAAAACATTTTTAACTTATGAATTCTAAAATTGCATTGCTTAGGATATCTTTATTTAATGTCTAAAGATATCCCCTTTCCTATTCCGGGACACATTTTTTAAAATAAAATCTCCTGTCAATAACGTATGTTTTTTTCGCAAATTTGTACAAATTTTTGTTTTTGTTTGATCAAAAATCCCCTGTTCCAACTCATAATTGGAGTAATAATACACACACAAAACACAAACACACACACACACACATCCATATATATATATATAACTGCTTTTAATTTGCACATAACATTTGAGAGAAAAATCCCGGTTACTGAAACAAATTCCCAATTTTTGCCAGGTGAACCAAATTCCCGGTCATTTCCTGGTTTTCCCGGTTAGGTTGACACCCTGAATTTTAATTCAATAATACCTCATGAACGTTCGCGAGGTAAAACGGAAAGAAAAAGGAAAGGATTAAAAAGTGCTGAAACGACAGAGGGGAAGCTGTAAATTTAAAAGCAGAGAGAAAAGCGATACTGGACGAAGCGATTCTCCAAGGGAACGAAATATATCGGTATTCGTTATCTACGCAGGGCGGTTATTACGGACTACCCCTGGAGAAAGGAAGGCTTCCAAGCATTTCTGTGCTTTTGAGAGAGTGAGAGTGAGAGGGAGAGAGAGAAAGGAGTCCCGAAACTTCTGCTTCCAATCGCATTCCCAGCAGTCCACTGGCATTCTACCAGTCGAAACAACGAAATTTCACGGATTCGAGGGAAAATGTATGCGTCGGAAACTCAAGCGAAACCTATACCCGACTGTTTATGCCATTGTACAGGCCAATGGGAATTCCCGTCACTGTTTCAAACGTTTAACAAACGGGTAAACAGTTCTCTGTATAATTAAAGACAACGTAATCAATCGCAAACATATTCAATTGCAGAATTCCAATTTTTTTCAAGCATAGATTTTTTTGCTATTTCTGATTTTCGTAGGCAGAAGTTCTTTATACAATTGGTAAACGTATTAATCTGTGAATTGAAAGCTCCATATTTATTTATATTGGATACATATGATCACAGGGTGGCCGAAAAAAACTTCATTTCTTAAATTCCATACATTTATCCTGATTCTTTCCAGACTACTTTTTCTTTTTCCCTGGCCATTATATTCAAAAACTAGCATTTTAATCTAGTAACATTTTAACATCCAATCTTCAATAAACAAAAGAAAATAATTTCAGATTTAAAAGAAATTTCAAAACACTTAAATTTTCAACAAAATTTTTGAATTTTTAACTAAATTATTGAATTTGCAGCCTACAAAGATGAATTTTCCACCAAATATTCTAATTAATAAACAAAAAAGATTAATAATAACCAAAAGTTGTAGCATTTTCATCTAAATGTTCGAATTCTCAAGCTAAAAATTCGACTGTTTTAGAAAACCGTTGACTTTTAAATACAAAAGATGAATTTAAAAAAATTTCTTTTCGGTCAAGAAAGATGAATTTTTAACCAAACAGTTGAATTTTTTTCCAAAAACAGAAATTTATTTTTGACCAAAAAGTTGAAAATGAATTTTTAACTGAACAAGTGGGTGTTCCGTTAAGAAATAATTCCAATGTTATAAAATATAGGGACCAATGGGTACTTTTTTAGCGCTCAAAGGATAACAAACAAATTTAGAGGAATTTAAGGGATGTTAGAAGAATTCGTCGAAATTAATGAAAATTCAAGATAAATGAAAAAAATTCAAATGAATTAAAAAAATTTAGGAATGTGAAAAAGAAACTTCATTGAATTTGATGAAATGTCTAAAAATTCTAAATAGGGTTAAAAGACTTCAGGGTCAATTGAATTTAAACTTTTAAAAATTAAAAAAAAAAGATTGAAATAAGTAGAATTTACAAGAATAAAAGTGAATAAAAAAATTCCAGAGAATTTAAAGGAATTCAGGTTGAATTCCAAAAAACTGGATATCACTTCAATTCTTTGAAAGCCTACTAATTTCTAACTTAAAAAGTAAATAATGACGATCAAAAACTCTAAGAAGTTCAATCAATTGGATTTTTTTAGATCTATTTATTTCAGTAACATTTGCATCAATTTAGAAGAATTCAAGGGAAATGAGAAGAATTCGACGAAATTCATAAAAATGAAGCTGCATTTAAAAAGCAATTAAGTGAATTTAAAAAAATAAAAAATTCCAAATAATTTGAAAGAATTCAGGATAAATTAAAAAAAAGTGTGAATTAAAAATCCTTCATGATATGAAAAAATGCACTGAATTCAGTAAGTTTGAAATGAGGTCAGAAAAATTAAAAGGACATTCAAAAGAATTTGATGAAATGCCTAAGAATTTAAAGTAAGTTTACAAAAGTTTAAGTTGAATTTTAAAAAAAGGTTATAAACTCCATTGAAATGAGTAAAATAGAATGAATTCAAAAGAAGTAAAAAGAATTTAAAGAATTCAGGACAAATTCCAAATAAAATTGCAAAGAATATTTGAAAATCTCTTCAAATCCTTGAAACCCTACAAAATATCTCACTTCTCATGAATAAATTCTTCGAAATACACTGAAATATTATAAAAACCTATGAAATTCTATGACATTTCCTGAAATCTTGCAAAATGTATTGAAATTCATTGAGAGCTTTAAGATCTCTTAAAATCATTGAAATCTTATAAAATACTGTACAATCTTTTAAAAGATTCATATCTTCCGAAATGATATAAAATTCTGTATCATAAAATATTTAAAACATTTTAGAAACCATTCAAATTATTTAAATTAACAAAAAATTCCTTGGAATCATTATAAATTATCAAAACGTTTTTAACTAAAAAATCTTGAAAATGTAGACGTTTTAAAAATACGCTAAAGTCTTAAAAATTCCTTCAAATGATTGAAATCTATAAAAATTTTTCGAAATATTTAAAAATACCCAGGAATATTTCAAAAAAAATTTAAGGCAATTCAGAAATAGGAATAGTGATTAACCCACGAGTTAATTCATTGAAAGAAAACTGACCAATGTGAACTTTCCATTTAAAAAGTGACAAATAGTGAATGTTTGATGGTCCTGGTTATATTTTATAGTTACTGCTTACACAAATTCTCTGATTTTTTATATTTTCTTCAAAATGCCTGACTCTTGGAAGCTTTGATCTTATTCTACATTTTTTTTAAAGTTCCACTATGGGCTGCAAATATGGTATCATAGGGACAAAATCTTGAAAATATAGGGTACTTTAGGAACCTTATATGAATATAGGGTACAAAAGGGGACTTAGGGACCAGTCTGTCAGGCCTGTTATTTGTTCAAAAGATGTATAGAAAACGCATGGCTTTAGAAAAGTTGCTTAATTAATTAAGGAAATATCAACTAGATTTATAAAAAAAACTTTCCTGTGTCTTAGAGTTGTAAGTTAAGAAGTTGACTTCAGTTAAGGCGAATAATATAAATGTGCCTTTTGAAAAAATATGTGTTATCTGATTTCTTTGAAGAATTATTTAAAAATCTCAAGTCAAAAAGAAATCAGTGTGGCCTTACTTTTAAAAATATACGTTTGGAGTACTAAAATTTTCTTTTAAAAAAATGCTTTCTTCCTCTTAAATTGAGGAGAATTGTTAATGTTTTAATTTTCTGGCGCAATGGATTTTCTCCCACGTAGACTACTGCCCGGTCGGTAAACCGCTACCCTAGCGTAAGGTACAAGCGTGTATCACAGTTAGACGAATTTTTGTAATTAAAAATACAGTGAATATAAAAATCATTGTTCATTAAGTATACAAAAGTAGTTTTCAATGTATAAATTGATATTTTGGTGCTAAAGATAATAATGATGTTTCACATCTCCGTATTAAAAAATAATTAAATCTACTTTATTCCTCGTCCGATCAGATAATTATTGAATCGTCAACTGATTTATATATTTTAATTTTTTTCATGATATTTTTCAAGTATGTTAAGCAAGAATCAATTGATTCATTTATTATGACATACCGCATTTCTGCTACATTGAAGAACATTTCTTTCCCACAAATTTTCAGGTTTCTTTCATTTTCTACCATTAGTAGGTTTCAAATTATTTTTATTTTTTTAATTGGAAAACATAATATTTTAACCATGTGCTCTGCTAATCGGAACAGACTTAACTAAACTGATATATTTTATTTTTGATAAAGAAACAACCCAAAAGCCGAGGGGCAAATCACTCTAGAATCAGTGTAATTAATGCGAAACGTACGAAATAACGAAAATAGTGTATCGCGCTGTCTCATAAAGCGACCATTTGCGTGTAGAAACGAGTCGACGTGACGTCACGCGGCACAACAGTAGAACGACTACAGAGTAATTCTAATATTTTCATGGGGAAAAACGCATCAATGAAAAAGCTGCGTGTTAAAAGTATTAATTTGTATCTAGTACTAGTAAGACATAATTACTAGTTTTTGTGTATTTATTCATTTTGATTTTTTTTAAATGAAAAAATGGAAACCATCAATCAAATATTCAACTCTAATAAAGTAATGATCAATTATTGACGAACAAAAATACAATGACAGGGAGTCTACTGTGCGGAAATTTAAGGAAATCCGAGAATCGTCCGGGAACTTGAAAAAATCTGGAGAATCCTGGACTTGTCCTGAGTTTTATTTTTGGTGCGGGAAGTGCATTTCATTTCCTCACAATTTAAAGTTTTTTTTCTTGTGCCTTTGACCTGCCTGCGCTACTTTTTTCTTACTTAAAATTCAAATTTAAAAAAAAAATTCAAAATTTTGGAAATAAATTTTCACACTGCAATCGAGTAAATTGCGTAATAGTTTGTTGAGCTTTGTTTCACCTAAACATTTAATTATCAAATTTTTTGTTTATAATTAATCATTTTTAATGCAAATTCACCTTTTTTGGTAGAAATCAATCTACCCATTTGAAAATTTATTTTCTGGTAGAAAATATTATTCTAGTTACAAATTCATCATTTTATTTATAACTCTGAAAGCGTAACTGTTTTTTTAATATTGGTTTTCTTTATTATGATCATTTTTCTTTCAGTGAAAATTTGATTACTCGAATTGAACAATTAATTTATTGCCAATTAATTCATTTGCTTCTTTGAAAATTCACCCAGAATTCGGGTGTAATTGGACTTTTATTATTTTGTATTTTTGGATGTGGAAGTGCTAGGTTTACGTAAGGTAGCACCTCCACAAGAAAACTAATTTTTTCAAAAAAGTAAGAGCCCAAAAATTTTATATAGCGCACAAAAAAAAATTTCAAAAAAATATCAAAATTCTGAGCTATGAAGAATTTCGAAATTCGGTTCTGGAGGTGCTAGATTAATGGACGCTCGAAAATATTGATTTGAAATTATAATTATAATAATTTCATCGAGCTGAAAGTCAGAATTATTCGTCCTCGTCCCGAAAAAGAAATTCCATATATTTACAAGTTAGTTTACAGATATATCATTGATGAAAGGAACAATACACGAAAATCTCGACGAAAATACTAATAGGAAATCAAACTCAAATAATTTCTCAAACATACGAAATAATGAATATAAGGACTCGTAGAAGAACGAGAATAGAGTCACTACGCGCGGTTACTCCGGTTAGTGTAAATAGCGCTCATAAGGATTGTCCGCTAGAAGTCAGATAGCTGCATAGTGCTATCACTGTATTCACACTATGAGTTTACGCAATTTGTAGTATGAAAGTTTCAGTTAAAGCGAATAAGGCGCGAACGTTCTTTTTACTGTCAATAACGTCAGTAAGGTGGACCTTAAATTTTAACGTTTACACTGAATTGAGAGTGATTAGCCCCTCGCCAAAAGCCTATGTAAGTATATTTACAAATAGAGGTCAGACGAAGGACATGCCAAATACAAAAAAAAGAAATTGTAGACAGATTGTTTATTTTTAGGACTTTTATGAAGTTCATGTTTCCGGAAATGGTAATATTTAAATATTTTCATCAGAGAAAAATAACTATTTATTATTAAACATGATTTTCCATACTTCTCGTATTTTAATAACAAAAACTCGACTGGCTGTGAGACACACTTCCAAAACTTTCCAGAAAACTTCCTTGAACCTTCCTGAACAATTTTCTCTCTGACCGTTTTCGCTTGCTCAGAATTCGCTCGACTTCCGAAACGTTGGAAGTTTTTTTTTGAACGAATTATGCACCGTCTCGGAAAAAAATTATTAACTATTTTTTTAATAAACATTTTTAACTGTCGCTAACGCCATTCGTCGCAGGACATGATAATGCATATTTCTGATCAGTTTTATCACAAAATATTGAAAACTTCCCATTTCGTTGCGAGTTGAAATTAAAAGATGCAAAATATTTTATTCAGAGAAAAACACAGTTTTTCGTAAATAATTCGAAAAATAAAAAAGCTACAACTTTTTCTATGAGAAGATAAAGATGCGGCATTAAATTTTCACTGTGGAAATATATCTTAAAAATAAAAATTCGAGACTTTATTTTCAAGTGCTCACGGGCCTCCCCACTCCAACAAAATCATTTTATTTGTTGCATCCGGAGCCTCAATTATTTTTCTTTTGATAAAGAAAATATTTTTAGAGAACTGGACGAAATTGAAAATTCATACGAACATACAATTCACGTTTATGTGTGTATTTAAAAAAGGACCATAAATTTCGAAAAAGAAAGAGACGGGGGTTAAATAATATATTTACCTTTATTCCGAGAGTGGGCGTCAATACCCCATAATCGTGGAGGGTCGGCAACATGACGGGGGGGAGATTAGCCATCATCATCGTGTCTGTTCGTGGATTTAAAATTCCTCGATATTCTTAAGACGTTTCACACAGTACTCAAGAATGCTCTACTAACCTACCTGAAAGAAGAACAAAAATAATAAACTGTTAGTTTTTATTAATTGCATTATTTTGATATCATAAAATATTACCGCATAATTAAAGAGCTTTTACTGCTATCAGGTATTTAAATAAATCATTTAACAACGTTTAAATTACGAAAGTTTGTTTTCCATTGTCCGAATCTTTTTTTCCAAACTGATAAAACAATTAGTTTGTGACACTTTGCCAGATTTTTCTCAAAAACCATTATTGGTCGCAGAGAAAAATATTTGAAGTGCCATATGTGTTTCCGAAATCTAGGACTTTTGATGAAAACTTATTTTCTTTAGCTTAATATTTATCAAAATAACATTGAAAAAACCGTATGTAGTCTTATGAAATTTCTTACATAACTACCAAACACTAGGTCATGAGACCGTTTGAAGATCTAAACTTGGGACCAACCAAAAAATTCAGGGCGTCTAGCCGATCGATACTTCTAAGTCCCAGGTAATTTCTCGGACAATTTAAAAGAGCTAAAAATATTCGCATGATTTCAAACGATTTTCAAAGATTGTAAGAGATTTATAAACATTTTGGAATAGGTATTTAAAATATTTCTGATTTAGAACAGGGAATTTGGGAAAGTACTATAACAGGGATTTTATTTTAAATAACCTTTTTCTAAATAAGAAATAAAATTATTTACCAAAGTTTCCGTTTCATTTCAAAAGTTCCGTTCCACGTCAAATAATTATCCTTTGCAAAAACTCCCTCTCCTCAAGTCTAAATTATAATTCTTTATGGAATCTCTTTGTTCGATAGTGAAAATTATACTTTTTTTTATGAAAGTTACCTGTTCCAAAATTTAAATCATAATTAATTATGTAAATTCACTGTTCCAAGCCGCAATTACATTTAAACCTAACCCGCCGTTTAAGAATATTGCCGGGGTAGCCCTAATCTTACGTAATTTCCGTAAGTGAGTACACACGCACTGCGCCTTTCCGCTACAATGCTAGTGTTATTGAAACATGCATGCAAACCGCCTCCCCGCGCGCTTAAAACTGCCTGAGCCAGTAGTTCTAGGCATTCATAAACCGCGGGACTGTCAACCGATTGTTTGGTTTATTCCTCAAAATTCCCTGTTCCAGTCAGAATTATATATATTTACAACATTTTGTATTATAATTCAGAAATATAATATAGTAATACAGTAAAGATTTTTTAATTTGACCCTATGTAAGTAATATGTAAGTTTTAAAGGTTTAAGTGATAAGGGTTAATAAAACAGAATAAAAATGATTGCCTAAAATTTCCCGTTCCGTGTCAAAAATTATCTGTTTCAAGACAACATTGTAATTCTTTCCGAAATTGTCTCTTTGAAATTCTAAATTATAATTCATCACGGAAATTTGTTTGATATTTCAATTATTTATTTCCCGTTACAATTCAGAATAAAATTTTTTTTAATTTCCTGCTCCAAGTCGCAATTAAATTCATTTCCAAGATTCAAGGTTCTAAGTCCGATAAGATTTATGAACGAAATTTCCTATTACGATTCAAAAATATAGTAACTCCTTTTTTCCGAAATTTGGAAGCTTCAAACTGTGATGAATTCTGATTTGGAACAGGGGTTTTAAAATTCTCTTCTTCTGAATCATAATTAAAATTCTGTTACAAAATTTAAAGTTATAATTCTTTAAGGAAATTCATAATTCTACCTCAGAATTTCAATTCTGACATGAAATTCCCTATCCTAAGTAAAAATGCTAATTCTTTGCGGAAAATGCCTGTCCCAAAGTCAAAACTATAATTATTTACGAAATTCCCTGTTCCAAAAATAAAATTATATTCTTTACAGAAATTCTCTGTCTTAAGTCAGAATTATAATTTGTTTTAGAAAGTACACTGTTCCAACTAGAAATTAAAGTAACAAAATGTATGAAACTATTTTGCTTTTGGATACTAGTACATTTGAGAATAAAATCCTGGTCACTGAATGAAATTTCCGGCCATTTCATACGAAACAGTTTTTCATTAGTTCTCTAAAAAAGAGAAATGCCGTCATTTTCCGGTTTTCGATTGGAAATTTGCATAGTTCGGAACCGCAAAAAGGCAAAATCCGATTACGTTTTTTTTAATCGACACAGAAATTCCAAATAAAAAATATGAAAACTGAAACTTTGATTTTTTTATTTAATTCAAGAATAGTTAATGGATTCAAAAGAATTTTATTTTTTATTGGTCAATAAACTGCTTGCCACATAAGTAATGTTTATTCGATGATTTTATTGAAAGAAATAACTATTTGTTTATTGAAAGAAATAACTATTTGTTTATTGAAAGAAAAGTTTAATTGATTTAAATGAATTCTTTCTTTAACAGGATTTTAAAAATAAATATGATCAGATTTAAATAACACCTATACTTCTTTAAAAAGTTCTAAATTATTATGGAATTATGGAGTGTAGAATCTTGACGTTTATAAAGTGTTTTGAAATATTTTAAAATGTTATGAAACTTAAGTTCGCAACTTTTACTACAACGACAATTTTTGATGTGCCTGAAGTTCCGAACGTTCAAATGAACGAAATTTTTTACTGATAATTATGTAAACTATAAAAAGGGTTAAACTGGTAATTCATTTATATTGGAATTCATTTATTATTGAAACAGAATTATAATGCATATTTTAAAATGCATTTGGAACAATATTGATGGATAAAGTGAAAATGGGGAAAAATATTTCGTTTATTTGAACGTTCGGAACTTCAGCTCCATCAATTTTTGTTCTAAAAGACTCGAGACCTAACATTTTATCGTTTTAACTGGTTCCATTTAATATCCAAAGAAGCCCATAACAGTTTAATCTCCCTTCCACGCTTAGATCACCCCCAAACTCAACCCCTAAGCATTAAAAAAAAATCATTTAAAAAATCATTAAAAATCCCCAAAAATTTGAGACCTAAATTTCTTTTTTAAATGGTTCCATTTAATTTCAAAAGAAGCCCAAAATAGTTTCATCCCTCTAACACTTTAGAATGGACCCCAAAATCATCCCCTAAACATTAACAAAATCATTAAAAATCCTCTAACTTTGAGACCTAAAATTTTATTGTTCTAAATGGTTCCATTTAATGCTCAGAGAAGATCAAAACAGTTTCATCCCCTTAACACTTTTGATCAACTACAAAATAATCCCTCAAGCATTATGAAAATTATTAAAAATCCCCTAGATTAAAGACCTAAAATTCTTTTGTTTTAAATGGTTATTGACTGTTATAGAAATATCTGAAATAAGTACGAACACAGTTACACACAAAATTCGCAATCAAACATTTTTAATTGAGTGAAAAACAAAAATAGAAACAGTATTTCATTTTCATATGAAATATTAGTTAGATTTAACACATGCACGTAATATTCGACTTTAAAGACATGTGTAGCGTGTGAAAAGTAGACAATTGTTAAGCAGTACGCAAAGTACATTTCCCGGACTGCTGCGCAAGCGCACTTCAATGAAAGGGTGTACGTAAAATTGCGAAAAGTAGGCAGTTCCACATGAGTGTAAGCTTTGCTGTAGGACGAGCCGAAGACGAGCCCAAAACAACCCGAAGATGAGGCGATGACAGGTACCGTAAACATCCTAAGAGTTACAACTGCCTACCTTTAGCACCTGTTGCGTACGATATTTTTTGTAACAAATGACTCGAAAAGAGACCATTCCGTGCATGCATTTTAAAAATTATTTTCTGAACTTAATACAGAAACGAGACACCATGGTCTGCAATTCTATACAATCTTCGCCAACCCTTAAAGACTATTTTTGAGTTTCGTAATCTCCTATGGTCACGTGCTCTATAAACCACGCTGATTAATGGTCTCACGTGCCTTGACTATCTGCAATTTTCTCGCGGATGGCACTCGAGAAAAATCCTCGATTCCTGAATCCACCAAGACTCACAATCACAATATCATCCCAGTTATGCTTAATGATTCCCAATTACCTAGCAGATCCAGTTTCTTTTTTCACCGCCCAGTTTAGATCCTAGACTATCGTTCCATCGAGAAAGTGCCGCAGGACCGTTTGCACCGAGTACAGGTCGAAGCTTTTACACAATCGTACCATACGGTAGATTAAGTTGGTGGCGCACGTCGCGCTACGTGTGACGACTTAAAGCTCCAAGTTCGAAACTTAGATTGGCGTCACGTGGCCCACCAACCAATCTAAGCGTCGGGACAGAAGTGGGGGCTGTAACACCGTAGCCCGGGGCTTAGCGGGCAAATCCGACGTAAGACCTCGCGTGAAATCTCTATTTCCCGCGCCACCTCCAGTTTCCACCATCACCCTCAGGGAGCCAACGAGGATGTCGTATCTCGGTAGCAGAGCGACTTCCGCTCTAAGCCCGGGTCTATAAATCGGACCGTCTCACTGCGCCATGTAAATCATAATGGATTAATTCTGTAATTGGCTCGTTTTGTAATTGAAGGCCCAGAAATCTCCATCCCTCGCGTGTTCGACACCGAAAAGCAAACAGCGCATGACTTGAGTACGTAAACAGTCAGAGTATGCAGTCATGTAGAAGTTTCACTGTAAATAATTCAAATAAAGAGAGAAAAATATTGACGATGAATCGTAGATGACAAAGGACTGATATTACTCTGCTCATACTGTAATTCCAAACAATAATCGATCCGTCGGTTTCTGTACATGGCGGACGATCGCGTTTACTGTACGCCAACGAAAACCACGCAGACCACATTTTTCATTGGTGGTTGCAGGGGTTGGTAAATAAATTAGGTAATGCAGTTGTAAATGGAGGAAGCGCTGATCAATTGTGGGGTTGATAAATTATATTGGAGAGAGGTAAATGTATTTTTCACTGTTTACAAGCGATCTCTGTAGCATTAAAAAAAATATATGCCTGAGTGTCTGAACGTTCAGGTGAACGAAAATTTGAAAATATCCGAATTATTTTCTTTTCTAAATTTTTTTTTTTTTGATAAATTATAAGATATTTTATAATTCATAAATTATAAGATATTTTATAATTCATAAATTATAAAACATTTGCCGGTTAAAACAGGTCAAAAAATCTCTTTTTATGCTCCGAATTGTACATTAGGTGAGCCAAAAAAGAAGTTTTTTGAATCGCAAACAATACCATACCTAAAAGTAGTCCATTGGGACCCATATGAAGTGTACTGAATGTGAAATCGATCGATTTAAGTCTAGGTATTTTTGTTTCATTTTTTATTCACATTAAGGGTTTGTCTAGTTTATTCTTAATTTTTGCTAGATTACAGGATACTATTTTGTACAAGATAATATGCACAATATAATAATGTGTTAATGTAACGCTGTAATTAACTTTCATTTAATTTTATGCGCCCATAAAAACGTTTACAAATAAGTTTTATAACTTCAAGGCTTTAATGGAATCGAAATGAACTCACAAAAATTCAAGATTCATGGGGGAACAAAACTGGAAACACTGAAAATTTTATCGAATTTTACTTAAGTTTTTATCCCTCAGATATCTTTTTTTACTTCATTTTGATTCCAAGAATGTCCTCAAATTTCAAAAAGAAATTTTATATAAGAAATTGAAAGAGCTTTTGACATCCGCAAGAATTTATAAATTAATTGATATTCAAAAAAACTTTAAAACACTGCGAAGAATTATTTTCTTAAATTTATTTTTCTCGGGTGCATTAGTCAGATCTAAATCGATCGATTCCACATACAGTCAAGTTCATGAGGGTTCCAATGCACTACTTTTATACATGATTTTCATTAAGATTTCTAAATTTCTCTTTTACTTATATACCTGAAAAAGTTAAAATTGGAAAATTTCGAAACTTTTGCTTTTCATTTTTAACATTTTACATATATAGAATAGAGTGGGTCTAAAAAACAAAATCATGGAAATTGGAATCGAAAAATTATAATAAATTTGGCTCTGATCGATAAAAGCCTTCCGCTCGAGCGTTAGCAAAATCTGCTTTAATAAATTCTTATTTTCAAAGTTTTGATATTCTAGCTGATAACTAATGTTTAGTAGAGCCCTGCTTTCAAAAAAATAATTGTAATATCTACAGGATTAGCGAAAGAATTGTTGCGGGATTTTCAGGGTTCCCTGCTGGTGAAAATACATTGGAAAGAAATATGATAGCCTGGAAAATTTATATAAAAAAAAAAAATCTCGAACACAAACCTCAAATTTTTCCAAATTTACTGTGCCTTTATTGATGATTTCCCGGACTTACGACATTTCTCCAATGTATTTTCACCAGTTACATATTCTTACCTGCCTTGAGAATGTCAAACAGAATATCATTTTTGTTCTCACTTTTTCTATATCGTATGAGCGTTAGGAACTTCTGTTACAATAAAGAAATGCTAAAATTTACTTATTTCCTTCAATAAAAAAAAAAATTAATTCGATCCGAAAAATGATCCCTTCCGAATTTATTTGTACTCATTCCTATGTCCTGGATTCCACTTTGAATTCAGTTAAATTCCGTTTGAATATATTAAACTCATTCTTAATGTACATAAATTCATATGATACTTGGCTAAATTAAGCTCTATTACTATTCTATTCGGATACAAAAAAGCTTCATTTACACGTAAAATATATATTTCATAAAAAATTAGTAACTTTCGAAACTTATTCTCATAACCAAAAAAATAAAACGTAATAGTCGAGAAAAGGACGGAAGACCCTGTATTAGTATTACGCCTGACTATACACGGGCTTGCACTACTTCCCGACCTCTAGACACGAATCCGCTATTACAGTTTCCGTTTAAACTGTGAAGAATTATCTTTTCACTTTCCATGCAAAATTTATTAGAACTTTTATACTCTTGTGACCCAAAACCCTTTCCATAATTTAATAATAAAATAATAGAGCTTTCGCTACAAAAAAGCAATAAAACATTCTCTAGATAAAATATTAAATCCTTTCCTTCTTTTGAAGGGAATTTTTCTTTGCCATTGTAGTTTTAATTAATTTTTTTCTACACAAATAATTATTTTGTAAAATCTGTTTAAATTGAAAAAAAAAGATTAATTAGAAATGAAACAATTTTCATAACACAATCAACGTCTCATAATTGAATTAGAATTCGCCATGCAAGGGAGAATTTCAACAAACGAGCTGACGAATGAAATGAAAATGTCTCACACAATCAGCTATCGATTTTTCAAATCGAAATCAGAAATTACGTATACCTCGCGTATGACAAAAGGCGTGAGAAATATAACGACAAGCAGTGACCGGAGATGACGCGTGTTTTCAATTACTCCACAGTCACGCTAGGCGAAAAGCGACCGATCGAACAGACAGACGAGGCGACCAGTGTCGGGGCAATTTACATTTTTAGCCAATATTCTAGCTGTGCCGTCAGCTCGGTCGACCGTAATGGTCCCTCCCGGAATTCACCGCGATTCCACTTTTCATCAATCTCATTCTGATTTCCCTTCCCACACGACTCATAAAATATCATTGATGTTCGTAAAACAAAAAAATACAGCAAATTATATCGATGCTTTTTGTGCATTTTATTCCATCGTCCTCTTTCTGAGCACTCTGAAATGATACGATTCAAAAGCGGTCGTGAATGGAAAAATTGATTTCAAATTGAATTTTCGAAAATGGATACCTTTCTTATCAATTATGTATTATATTTATTATTATATTGGTTACATTACAGAATAAATAGGGACGTCATCTCTATTTTGAGAGGAAAAACCATTTTTTTTGGCAAAAAACTATTAGAATCTTTAGTTGAATGATAAATGAATCGGTTTCATGAGGAAAAAATTAAAAATTATTTTTACTCTTGTTACTATGATGTCTCAAATATGGCTGGATCGCGATATATCAGAATGACGATATTTAACGAGAAGTTGGAAATAGGTAGGGATTTGACCAACATTTTTTTTACTGATAATAGGGGTGTCTTCCTACCCCCACGAAACTTTGGAACAGAGTAGGGTTTTGATAAAATTATTTTTACGTCCTTTCAAAGGGGTCTTTCTTGCTGCTTGTTTGTTTAAAAGCACCTAAACGGTGAGTTAAATATGATCATTCTGATATCGTGACATACCCATATTTAATATATCGTAGTAACAAAAGTAAAAATAATTTTAAACTTCTGTCTGGTCAAATCGCTTTATTTATCGTTCAGTTAAAGATTCTAATAGTTTGTTGCAGAAAAATTCTGTTTTTACAGCCAAAAAACAGGAGAAAAATTGTCCAAGTTCACGATATTTCTAAGTCCTGTCATTACGAATTTTTAATGTTTATGAAAAATTACATTTCCTGTCATTGCAAAAAGTTGCAAAGTAGTCTACGACAGAAAAAATATATCACGCGACGAAAAATTGTAATCGAGTTAAATTATTTATTTAAAATTTATAATATTCATATTCCTGTTAACAGTTCATTTTACATTCACATAACGTCGCATAATAATAAATAATTATAAAAAGCGCTTAAAATTTGCTACTTTAAGTTTTTTGAACTCTTAACTTATGAGCATGGATTTTTCAGAGTTGCAACATGTCGGTTTAGCGCAGTGGTTAGCACTCCCGACTGCTTGG
>NC_046663.1:97610735-97628441 GCF_010883055.1 Belonocnema kinseyi | reverse complement strand
TTTGTCATATCCGTAGATTATAACAATAGTCGTTAAAATGAACCAAAATGTTTAAATGAAATTTCAATTCTTGAAATTATGAATAATATTCGAAAGGTATGCAGTCGTGTAATGATGAATGGATAAAGCAGATGCGTCCTCAGAAAATTCAATGATTTTTTATCAGTTTTTGAATCAACTCCAGCATCCAGGTTGGTCCGATATTGGTACCCAGTGTTAGGCCGACAAGGGCAGCTAAGACTTGGCTGCCAAGTGCAGGCCATGGTTATCATTCCATCATTGGTGTTATAATGGCAGTCGAGCTTCGGCAATATTTTTGCCGATTATGGGCCAATCCTGGGCCGTATGTGACTTCGCACTTGAGCCCTGTGTAAAATCCTCGACACCTTTTGAAATGTAATTCTAAATAGAAGATTCTTAAAAATTTCAACTCCCAGAATTAAAAACCAAAAAATTTAGAAAAGCATACGTGTACAAAATAAAAAAAAGTGGAAAAAAGAAGGTGATGTCCAAATTTGTTATTTTTTTATTATTTCAACGCTAAAGTGGATTCTAAACTTTAATTTCTTTATTATAATTGAATTCTCATAATAATTCAATTCACGACCGGCGCAGTACCACGCCAGTTGTAATTCAGAATAAATACCAGTATTGTCTGTTAGTACTGTGCCAACTATTGGCATAGTACTGGTTTACTACTGGCTCAGTACTGACCGTCGCCACTGGTGCAATACCGGCACTGGAGTTCCGCCAATGGTTGGCCTGATACTGGATCGACTACTGGCGCAGTACTGATACATATTACTGCTAAAATACTGACGCAAGTGTTTAACTAACGGTTTGCATCATACTGGTTTACAACTGGCGCTGTACTGACCTTTATTACTGGTGTAATTTTGGAACGGGTGTTCCGCCAACGGCTGGCGTGATACTGATATACTACTTTGCAGTACTGATATGTATTACTGATAAAATATTGAAACAAGAGTTTAACGAACGGTTAGCATCATACTGGTTTACAACTGGCGCAGTACTGACCGTTGCCACTGGTGCAATACCGGCACAGGAGTTCCACCAACGGTTGGCGTGATACTGGGTTGACTACTGGCGCAGTACCGATATGGATTATTGGTAAAATACTGAAATAAAAATTTAACCAACGGTTGGCATCATACTTGCGTACAACTGGCTGGGGAGCGATATGCGTTACTGGTGAAATACTGGCCCTGGCGTTTCCCCAGCGATTGAAGTAGCAGTGGCCATATACCAACTTCAAGTACTGATTGACAACTGACATAAGAGTTCAGCCAGTGGTTGTCGTGATACTGAGTCTATTAGTGGCGCAGTACTGATACGTATTACTGGTAAAATACTGACACAAACGTTTACTGGTTAAATACCGGAATCGGTGTTTCGCCAGTGATTGGCGTAGTTCTGGCCACATAATAACTTAAAGTGCTGATTGACAACCGAGATAAGAGCACAGCCAATAGTTGGCGTGATACTGTGTCTACTACTGGCGCAAGAGTTCAGCCAACGGTAGGAAATATACTGGTGTACTACCGCCTCAGGAGTGGTATACATACCTGGTGAAATACTGGTACAGGCGTTTCGCCAGCGACTGGCGCATTTTTTTTGTAATTGTCACTAATTTTGTTTAAAAGTAGAATTCAAACAATGTTGAATTTTCAAAACAGAACAGTTACTCATGTTCCCAGGAGGAAATGTCGGTAGTGTGCCGGAGATGAACACCGGCTCAGTACTGGCCCAGTACTGCCCACCAGTACAGGCAGCCGGTGGTTCGCCCAGTACTGGCAGAACGTTGGCTGCACGACCGGGGCGATGCTATGCCAGTCGTGCAAAAATGGACTTGAAAAAAACAAGTCTATAAATGTTGTCGGGGTGTTTTGAAGTTTCGAGAAATTGACTATACAACTAAGGTGAAAACATTTTTTTTCTATTACTTTTTTTAAGAAAACATTTTTTAAGTTCCACTTTCATGAAAAATTTTAAATGTTCAGAAAATGTTATTATCAGAACTTTTAAAATGGTCTGAAACGCGAAAAAATAAAATATTACACGAAGAAAAATTGTAGGCGATTTAAATTGCTTATTTAAAAATGATTTTATCTATATTTCCGTGAAAGGTTAGTTTATTTTATATCTATTTTATGTCGTATAATGATAAAAAGATTAACGAGAAAAAAGAGTTAAAAAATTGTTGTTTTAACTTTTCTGAACTGTAGGTTATGAGGATAGCTTTTTCATAGAGTTTCAAATTGTCGGTTTAGCGCCAGTACTGGCAGTCACTACTGCGCCAGTACCGCCAAGCATTACAAGTCTGTTCCAGTACAACCAGCCAGTATTGGAACTGCGCAAGGCGGTACTGGGCCAGTGGTGTATTTCTACCTGGGATACCTTCGTTATCACTTGGAGCCTGATCAGTACCTGCCCCGTACTAATCTGCAGTAGTGGCCCAGTGGTGAACTTCAGTGCTGGCCCAGTACTACAGGTCAGTACCTCGCCGAGTTTGCAGTATTCGTTGATCCAGTACTGGGCCAGTACTAACAGAGGGTACCGCACCAGTACCAAATTTAAGTACTAGCCCAGTACTGGCTAAATACTGCAAGTCAGTACAGAACATTTTTATCATTAGGGGTTTTACCGGTATAAAGCCAGTAGTCCTGCCAGTAGTACTGATGATCTAAGCTTAGATATTTATTTTGAAAATGAAAGGTTAAATGGTTTTAAATATCAAACTACGTCCGGAATTATTTTTTCAAACAATGTTAATATGGTTTCTAGTATTTTTTTTACGACATCAAAGGCGTTAATTAAATCTTTCGAATCCTCCCTTCCATACCCCCCTTATTTTGCGAATATCCCCTCCCCTCTTATAAGTCTCCTCTTGCCGCATCGCCATCCCTTTGTTCCCATTTGCTTCCACTCCCACCATATTCTGCTCTCTCCCCTAATTCCATATCCCAACTTTCCCTAATAACATGCCCAAAACATCCCATAATCCCCAGCACTTCCATGCTGCCCCTTCCCTCACGACCCCGTCCTCCCTCTATCATCACTTCCCTTACCCTACTCACTCCACTCTCATTGCACGAATTTCCCTTCTAATTCCCTACTATCCCACCCATAGGACCCTCTTTAGTTCCCCCAACTTTCCTTATTGCTCCCTCCTCTACTTTCCTTTTTCTCACTCACTATCTTTTCGCACCTACTATCCACCCCTCGCTTCCCCTATTTACTTGCCCACTACTTCTCAACGCATTAATTCCCCTCTTCTATCCCACTTCTCCTCCAAGGAGTAAAATACGACGCACGGGCGGGCATCCTACAGAAACTATAAGTATTTCTGCTAGGGAAGAAAAATTTTTCAATAAAAAAAAAAATTAAGAAAGTTAGAGCTATAATTCGAAACTAGTGTAATTTAGAGTACAAACTTCACTAATTTCGAATTTTAGCTGTAACTGCTTTAGACTTTAGAGGACCAACCGTAAAATAATCATTTTAACATTCAAAGTCGCAACTACATTAAAAACAGTTATAAGAATACTGAAATATCTGTTAAATGAAAAATTTAAAAAAAGTCGAATTTTATAAACATTCGAAATGCAGGTATACCTTTCTTATTAGTGGATAAGGTTCGAGAGTAGTATGACAGTTATCCAACAGATGGAGTAATTTGTCATGGATGGCTTTCATCTCAAAGGCTTGAATCATAGCCTCCTTGTTCCCATCAGAGGAGAGTTTTGTATGGATGAATGTATGAATGTATGAATGGGGTAGTGTGTCATAGTATGCCTCTAATTTAAGCCTCAGATTTCTACTATTTCATAGTGCTTTGGCATATTCATACTAAAATTAACGATGTGTAACTAACTTGGAACCTGAATGCCACTTCCGTCCCGACATAGAAAGCGTTAAAGAGAATTTTCGGAAATCCCAGAGGTAAGTACCCCTTGCCTTAACTCCAAAATCGTGGCGCGAAACCGCTTGGCGGTTTAGTTCGTATTAATGGACCGACAAGGCGAATACTTCTGGGAGTCCCCAACGATCCTAAGACATGGACCAAATGAACAATTTTTCAACTATGAATCGAAATTCAGACATTGTACTATTCAGTGCTCAGTTTTGTAGCTCAGCCATTTAACTGTTTTGTTGTAAATTTATTATTTGGGATTGAAAATTCTTTCTTTCTTTTTTTTGTGTTTGTTTGTTAAATACAACAAAATAATTGTCTATGTATTTAACAAACAAAAAAAAAGAAAGAATTTTCAATCCGAAATAATAAATTTGCAGCAAAACAGTTGAAGGGCTAAGCTACAAATCTGGGAACTGAATAGTACAATGTAATTTTACATAAAACTAAAAGGTCAAGTATAGCTTTAGAGCTAGTACGTATTACGGTATTTTCCGTAACGAGCAGGAAAAGGGTAGTCTTGCAGAAAATTGCTAAACAGTAGACAGTTTCAAAAATCTACTGCGTTATAATACATTTGACTTTTAGAGCCGAAAAAATTTTTTTAACCAAATAGCTGAATTTTCAACACACACACACAAATGTCTACGAAACATTTGCATTTATAACTAATTAGTTGAAATTTAACCAAATAGTTTAATTTTTAACCTACAAATATGAATGCTTAAACCTGAAAATATAAATTTTAAACAAAAATGTTCATTTTTAACCAAACAGTTGATATTGCTACTAAGCTGATAAAATTACAAGCCAAAATGATGAATTTCCTACAAAACAGTTGAAATTTTAACCCGAAAATAAGAATTTTTAACAATAAAGGTCATTTTCAATCAAAGAGTTGAATCCTCAACAACAGTTAACCAAACTGTGTAATTTTCTGGCAGGAAAGGCGAACTTTCTACACCTTAATTAAATTTGCAGACACAAGAGACGACGAATTTTTGACCAAAAATATAATAGTAAACTTTTCAATTAAAAATAATAAATTCTAAAACAAAAAGGTGACTTTTCTACCAAAAGAAAGATTTTCAATCCATAAGAACGAATTTTTCATCCCGAAATCAATGAATTTTCAACCAAAGAAAAACATACATTTTTAACAAACTAGTTGGATCAACTTATCGGGCTCTATTAATTCAGTTCGCATTTAAGTGAACTAAAGAGAAAAAGAAGAAGTCTTTTTAAAATTGGAATTTTTGTTTAGAAAAGAAAAAGGGTGGAATAGGGGAGGTGTTATGCAGGCTGTAAAAGTATAAAGTGTTTCAAAAATGTTTATGTGGTAATAGAAAAACCCCTCATTTGTGTGCCAAAACTGGATAAGGTTTCAAAAAATTCACGATTAAAATGGATACATTCAAATCCGTAAAAAATGAATATAATTCCAGTGACTTTGGTATCCAGAAAATACCTTAGTTTTAACTACTTTGTCGCTTTTGAGGTATATCTTACTTTTTCTCGTTTGAACTTTTTAGATTTTCAGTTTAACTTCCCACCTTTCCGAAAAGTTCGAAAAATGTAAATAAAAGTTTTTGTCTTGAATCTTTGGAAGGACTTGAAAATACACATATCAGATGTCAAATCAGCAGCAGGTAGATGAGCGTGATTCCTGTAAGAGCTTTTCGAGTTTCTGGAGTTGCTAAGTCCCAGGGGAGAAGAAAGTATGTGTCTTCGAGAACGCGTCCAAGGAGCAGACTTCGACAGGATACAGGAGGAGCAAGTTTATAATGTAATAAATTGCGGTTCGTTAAACAGTTAATGGAGTTGGTCTACCGGCACCCCCTGTCGATGGTACCGTCGCTGAAATTACGAAGCGGCAGCCCTTTATACGGAGCGCTGCGAATTATTATCGACAAGTGAACCACCCTTCTCTCCCATCTCAACAAGAAACTCTAGTAACTTGCCGCGGAATTTTGTCCACGTGCTACAAAATACACCGACTTTTCGCAAACAAAACTCCTCTTAAATCAGGTATGTACAGAAAGGGGAAATCGAATCAATCGCCGTATGTCATCACTACTTCCCTCTTCTCAGGTCCAGAGTCTATCCAGGGGTCCAGAAAATTTTGCAACTAAAAATTATAATTAATTCTTTTTTTAATTTATAAAGCCCGATTTTAGACTCTTGTCAGAAAGCGGTTATTGACTACACAGGAGTAAAAGAAGAATGGACTTTCAGGGAGGTATGTTAAGCTGACGTAACCACATCTTCGAATCGAGTTAAAACCTATCTCATAATTAAGGGCTCATTTAAGGCTAATTTAATGCCCTTTTGCCAAATTTCATGCTGCACTATTAAAAAAAAAACAGGGATTACGCTAGCTTGACGTTAAGTTGGCGGAACCCCATGTGAAATAAATGTTAAATCGAGTTCTGTCATATCACATTATGAAGGGCTCACTTAATGCTTATTTAATGCCCCATTGCCAAATTTAGTGCTCCACTATTTTTTTTTAACCGGGGATCACGCTAGCTTTACGTTAAGCTGACGGAACACCATGCGAAATAAACGTTGAATCGAGTTCTATCCAATAACATAATTAAAGGCTCATTTAATGCTCTCCAAAACCATCAGAAATTATTTTCCTAAAGCCAGCCCTAATACTGAAAAACCGCCCTTAATATAAATTATGCACAAATTGTTAATCTGACCATATTATAATTAAGGGCTCATTTAATGCTCATTTAATGCCCCATAGCCAAATTTAATGCTTCACTATTTTTTTAAACTGGGGGTTACGTCAACTTACCAATAAGCCGGCGTAACACCCGGTTTTTAATAATAAGTGAGTCCTTAATTATTCTCTAAATTCGAACCAGTAAGAGACATAGCATTGATTAAAATCTGTAAGGATTTTCCCTGAAAATTATTAAAATGTCAATAATT
Organism: Belonocnema kinseyi; assembly: GCF_010883055.1. Classification (NCBI taxonomy): domain Eukaryota; kingdom Metazoa; phylum Arthropoda; class Insecta; order Hymenoptera; family Cynipidae; genus Belonocnema; species Belonocnema kinseyi. The sequence goes on along the minus strand of NC_046663.1, from coordinate 97,621,564 downwards.
GAAATTTACACAGTATGCGGTTTAAAAAAAGTTAAGAGTCGATACTTGCCTGATTTTCGTGTATCGCCTTGTTTTTTTTTTTTCAAACCCCGGGTTTAAAAAAGAAAAAGTGGAGCATTAAATTTGGCAATGAGGTATTAAATGAGCATTAAATGAGCCCTTAATTATAGTATGGTCAGATTTACAATTTGTGCATAATTTATATTAAGGGCGGTTTTTCAGTATTAGGGGTGGCTTTTGGAAAATAATTTTGGTGGTTTAGGAGAGCATTAAATGAGCTTTTAATTATTTGATACGATAGAACTCGATTCAACGTTTATTTCACATGGGGTTCCGTCACCTTAACGTTAAGCTAGCGTAACACCCGGTTTAAAAAAGAAAAAGTGGAGGATTAAATTTGGCAATGAGGCATTAAATGAGCATTAAATGAGCCCTTAATTATAGTATGGTCAGATTTGCAATATATGCATAATTTTTATTAAGAGTGGTTTTTCAGTATTAGGGGTGGCTTTTGGAAAATAAAATTTGGTGGTTTTGGAGAGCATTAAATGAGCTTTTAATTATGTGATAGGATAGAACTCGATTCAACGTTTATTTCACATGGGGTTCCGTCACGTTAACGTTAAGCAAGCGTAATCCTTGGTTTAAAAAAAATAGTTGAGCACTAAATTTGGCAATGGGGTATTAAATGAGCATTAAATGAGCCCTCAATTATGAGATAGGTTTCAACTCGATTCGAAGATGTGATTACGCCAGCTCAACATACCTCTTTCAGGGTGTCTAGTGATCAGACAATTTGAAATGCCCGGGTCTGTCCCGTTTGATTCACGGCCTCCTTTGTCCCAAAGTAACATATAGAGATCAGCATTTAAACTATATACATACACAACATTTATTTTGGGCAATTTTTTCCCTTTTTTCTCAGGGTTTCCTTTTCTTCAAGGCTCTGCACCAACCAAAAATATCAATAAAAAAGTTTAAAGCTTTTAATTGACAATCCCTGGGCCAATAACCTATTAGAAATAAATCTACCAATACTTGATTTAAATTTAAAAGCCTCAGCCGTAACCATCTTAAAAATAACTTTATAGGAAACTCTCGCTTAGAATATTAACAAGAAGCTTGAATAAAAATCTCCTGGGAAAATTTCTGATATGAAAGTAGATTGAATTTGTGATTGAAAGCCATGTTTGGCTATACTTTGTGAGAGTCAAATTTGGTCTCTCTTTTAGGGTTTATCAAGTTCCATCAAGGTTGATCCTTGACAGGTGAAGGTGCGGTTACAGGTGAAATTTAATATCGGCACGGAAGACAACGTCACTCGAGCATCTTTATGAGGCGCGAGCTTAATTGCCTTCGTCCTCTTTTGCGAGCATCTGGTTCTCCCCCGCTGGTTTCGCGCCTCTTGGCTTCCAGAAATCTACTATCTTTACGAAGCAGAAAGAGAACCCGAGGAACGTCGCCGTCGCTTAAGTTTTACCACCCCTATTCTCTTTCTACCCCGCTCGCTCACTTTCTTCTCTCCGTAGAGCCTCAAAACATAATTAAAATTTTCTAATTAAGAATTTCGATAAGGGACGTGCTTTTCTAGCCCGTAAAGAGAATCTTCCTTTACTGCGAGATTCATCGCTTCCCACTATAACCCTCTCTTCTTGCATGCACTCAAACACGACGGTACGAGTTGTCGATACACCCGCCGTGTTTACCAAATTAACGGATCCCGAGATTGCCTTAAGCCAGTTTTCCTAGTTTCGAGAAGCTCTTGACACACGTTCACTGATTGTTCTACCCATTTTCTACATATATTTTTAAACTTCAACCAAAACTTATAACTCCATTTAGAATTAATTGAAAGTTGCGAGAGATATTAAAATCTGGACCGGCAGTTATGGGAAGTTACTTAACCTTATAATAAGTTCAGAGTCGTCAGAATTCAAGCACTTCTTACTGGTCTGTTACGATTTACGCATTCTTAGAGTGAAAAAGTTATTCAAACAGTTTGTAATGCTTTAATCATAGGTTATTTATGTGCTTCTTCAATGAGCTATGTACATAAATACAAAGTATTGTTTAAACAGTTGAAAAATTATTTAAACATATAATAACATTGTTCACAGTTATTATAAAACTGATAACAACTGTCATATAAACTTAAGAAATCAGTTGTTTAAAAAAAAAACTGTTTCAACAATTTGAAATTTACTTTAAAAAACAAGCCCAATTAGCACTTATATGGGTTTGTTTGCAGCTTCATAACAGTCGTGAAAAAATTCAATATACAAAATTATGGTACGAGAACAAAAAGACTCCAAAATTATTTTTTTTTTTACTATATAAACCAGGGCCATACTTATGACATAGCCTTGATTTTTAATATTTCTAACAGGCTAAACAAAACCTCACGATACAATTTTTAAAGCAGTTGTGTACTCCTTCCAAATCAAATTTTTAGTAGCAGAAAATTTGTTTGAAGTTTGTCTCTAATAAATTTGTCATTATCTCCCTCATTTACAATCGACGTAATCTAAAGGTTAAAATTATTGCCATGGAACTGAAACTCAATCGGGATAACGAGAAATTCTACTGGTAGCAAGCAGGTGTCCTTCCTCCAATTCCCGACTAACCTCGTTCTCTCTCGCAACTAAGTATACCTTCAGCAATCTCAACCTGACCCATTTTATGACTTGACCGTTCAATCGTTTATGCGAAAATTTCCATTTGCAAGTTGATATAATCCAAATTCATTATAATAACAATAATCAAGGTTGATGTACTTTCATCAAGTAAATTAGTGAGTGGAGAAAAAACTATCCTTTCTGCAGAGCCATACAAAACTATACGACAGTCGTAAAAATTAGGAGACTTGGTCATTATAAGCGTTATATAAATTATTATGCTGTGGCCCCCATAAATAATTAAAAGTTTAAGACTCATTAAATTCATGATTTATGAGAGTATATTACGCAACCTTGTAAAATAGTATCGATCGAGATTAATTTTTATGATGATTGAATCAAACAAAACAGTGAGAACAGAGGCTAACAAATTTGATGTATTATTATTATACCATTAAGTCGTTTTCCCCACTGAGAATATGAGACGTAGCGATTGAATTTTGAAAAAGGAGTTGACCACCAATTTTCCAGAAAACTGCAATTGTTAAAAAAAAGGCAGTTTTTAGTTGAAATTTTTAAACTCCAAGAAAAATGTCAATTACAGGCTTCAAAAATTAAAAATTTTGAAGGAGCATATACAATTTGTTACTAGTGGAAGTATTCGAAGATGAATCAACTCAACATTGTAAATTAGACTTTGGAGTAAAACCTTGAAGAATTGTGTATAAATGTATTGCACTTTTTAGAATGCGAAAAACATTGACGGCCAAATATTTCGGTAGCTTGCCCAGTACTGGGTAATGGCTGGATCCACGATCGACGCAGTACTATGCCGACAGTATATATATTTAAAAAAAATTTTAATAGGTTTAAAAATATGGTTCCTGTGTTCTAAAATTTATGAAAATGTAGTGTTTTCGCTTTCTTCAGCTGCAGAGTATGAGGATGGCTTTTTCATCAAATTTCAACTAGTAGGTTTAGCGCAATGGTTAAGACTCCCGAGTGTTAGGCTATAGATTTAGGTAAAGATGTAGGTGTTCGATACCCCGTAGCGTTAGAAATTTTATTTGTAATATTATGTTTAAAAATGTAATACATGTATTCAGTCTAAACAGTATTATTAATAGTTAAATTCAAAATAGTCGCCATCAATAAATATTAATTTTTTGTATATATTTTTTGTCATGTCGTTAGAGTATAGTAGTAGGTGTTAAAATTAACCAAAATTATGATTGGAAATTTTTATTTTTGGAATTATAAATGATATTCGGATGATTTTAAGTCGTATGATGATGAATGGATAAAAGTACTGACTGCCAGTAGTGTGACATACCCTGTAGGAGTCTCGCAGTGGCCCTTCTCTTTAATTGGGTTGTAGGCGGGCTGACCCCACTAGAACCCTACTAAAAAATCTATTAGGGTCCCCATTGCCTCAGCGTACGTTCTAAATGAGGCTCCGACTAGTTTTTCCCACTAGAAACCGATTAGAGATAAGGAAAACTATTTAGGGCCACTAGAACCCTTTCGAAATTTCTGCACGGGTATGGTCATTATAGACCTATTATCATTTAGCACGGACATAAATCTTCGAATTTTTTAAATATCGGTAAATGTTGGCAACAGGAAGTTGCAATCTAATACATTAATTTCTTTTAACTTTTAATCTTTTCAAGGAAGTTCGAAAAAGAATGTTGTAATATGCCAGTTTCTGAATAAAATTTTCAGGACTTTTCCGTATATTTTCTGTAAAGAAAAATAACGTTCTATATTTGAACTACTGCGCGATCATGAAGAATTAAATGATTTATTTCTTTAATTTTCCATCGCGTTAGTGACATTATGGTCAAAGGTAAGTCTTGGCTACTCTACAAGGTTGCTAATTAATAATCTTTCACGCACTTGCGCTAACTTCGCCTTCCAGTTGGTGCCTTCGCAGAACCTCTTGCATCGAATCGAAACTACCAAACTACCAAGGACAATTAGTAATAACTAATTAGCCATCGCAAGAGGCAGTCGAAACTGGGTACGCGAAATAGTGCAGGAGAGAAACTGCATGTAATAGAAACTTGCTACTAATGACGCTCATGGGCTCTTCTGCTTTTCGTAACGACTCTCGAATCATCGATTTTACCTTCTCAATGCTTTTTATCATATCAATAAAAAAAGTTTTATACTGTCATGAAAAAACATACAATAAAATACATATATGATTTCTCATGATATGATTTCTAAATAATGAAATTAACTTCGTGTATTTCATTATGATTCCATAGGTAGAATACTTCATAATTTAACTAAACGATTCAATTTACAAATTCACATTAATTAAACAGGATGAAAATATTTCACTCATGTAATCAATTCTTCATCTATTCAACAGCGTTAGGATTATTTTGATAAAGTAGTCAGAGTAATGTTTGTTATATGTGCTAATGAAATATTTCATAAGTACATATTGTCGCTTTTCATATATGGTTAATAAATGTCCTATGCTGTTTAAATTATGCTCCATATTAAACTTTCTATTTGGTGAAAAATTTTATAATAAATTTTCATCAACTTTTTTAGCATCTACAAAATCCAGTTGGTCGGTTATCAGGAATTAAATTTATTTTATTTTCGGGATAATGAGTAGAGAAAAAAGGTTAAAGTGCATGAAATCTATAGAGATGGAATTATTTAAAAAGTATTAAAGTGAAGATGCTCTTTTCCATGGCCGTTGTATAATTTCACCATCTAATGAAAGTTCTGTCACATGAAGGCATGAATCTAATTTGTAATCGGATATTCTGCAATCATATTCCGGTAGACGGGCTACCATATTCATGAGGCTCCTTGTCTCGGTGGCGAATTAACATTGGCATCATTTGTAAAACTATATATTATTCTACTCAGGCGTGCGACAGTTTTATGCTTGCTAGTCGCAAATGAACTTCGGTTAAGGAAAATATATATCTATAATTACAAAGAACGACTACTGAATTTGTTTGCAGGTTAACAAAATACCTTCTTGTTTATAAGAAAAGTAACAAAATATTAAAATATAAGTTAAGTTGTATGATTAGATCAAAGATTTTTAGTGTTTTTTTAGATATATCAGAAACCCACGACTGATTATAATCAGTGGTGGGTTTATATTGACTCTCGGTAATAAAAGTATGTGATAAATTATAATATGAAATTTAAATTCTTGGTTAATATAAAGTTTTAAAAGTTTAGCAATATCATTTTCAATGTCTGACTTTATGTAGGTCATCTTGTCTGGAAGGTTTGGTCTGGCCCAGGACCGGCGCTGCCCAGTCATCCAATAACAATAAAAGGTCTAAGTTCGATCTGGAAGGTCTCGTTTGACCCAGGACTGGCGCATATCAGCGACGCAAGGACAAAAAATTCTATATTCTGTCTGGAAGGTACTATGAATATAGTCTGGTCTGATCCAGATTTGGCGCTGATCAGCTAAATGCAAATATAGAGAAAAATTATTCTTCTGCAAGTGGCTGACCATCCCATCACTTGCGACTGAACAGATAGTCTGGCCTGGGGCTAGCCCAAAAATAACGCTAAACTTTCGGCCAGGCCGAGGTCAGGCCCAGGCTAGTCCATCTGTTTAGCATTACGACTGGAAACTAAATAGTTTGGTCTGGGCTGGACCAGCGCCAAAAGATTTTTCCACATGGGTGTGGCACAAACAACATTTCTAACATGACATCAAATATCCTCATAAACCTTCGTCTCAAGTTAGGACAAAATAGACACTAATAGACTAAAAAATGTAAAACAATGTACCGAATATTGTTGGATCACTGCTCTTTAGAATTTATATAAAGAAATAATTCCATCATTTTCAACTTTAGAGTTTTCACCTATTTAGCCTGTTCGTATCATTAAATTATAGAAACAGTTTTCATTAATAAACAAGTTTCGTTGATTCTGATATATATTTCCGTTTCTCTGGACGCACGAGAATGAAATTAGGGAAGTTATGACGGAAGAATATTGTATTCACGAGTGCATACGTTTCGCTGCTCGATTCGTACGTTTTTCCCTTGAGCAGGCAACCGAAGCAATTCACATGTTTTCGTATTATTTTTCTCGTCTTTTTTTATTTTTTCCCCCTGGCGTAAAGGACAAATGATAAAGAGAGGGGCGGACAGAAACACGCAAAAAAGAGATATGAAGGAAAAGAGAAAGAGAGCGCCACAATTTCCGCTCCATGCATTCATCACTTTCAATTAACTTTCAATTAACGTCGAACTTCAATTTTCACGAAAAACAGAAATTCACACGGGCACGAAAAGCGACCATCCATCCAAACGCTAACGCACACTTGTGCTTCAACAATTTGGGGAATGGATGCTTTGCCTATCACAGTAATGGTATCTCAACGTTATTTCATAAATCAGCCTGGCATTATCTGCGGTTTGTCGACCCGCAAATTCTCCGTTGTCATTAAAGTTCCGGTCATTGTTTTAAGTTGTGAATGATGCTCGTCCTATTTGCTTCTCGTTTGTACAACTAATTCTGACCATCTGTGAAACAAATGCAAGTATATCCAACTGCTCTTCATTCATTCAGTCCGTTGCGTTACGTAGATTCACAATTTTCTGTTTTCACTTCCAATTTTCGACTTGACTTTCGGAACCAGACACAATATTTTTTTCGGCTGTCTACAAGGAGTTAGTCACTAGCCAATATATTCAAAATGCCAAGGAATTATTTGAAAAATATCAAGTAATAATTACAAAACTCTGGAAATCTGGTGTATATATGTCACGAGATCCCGTAAAACCCTTAAAATCTTTTAAAATAACTTCAAATAGTTTGATTTGTTTAAAAATTGAATGATATATTATATATTCTTTTGGTAATCTCTTCAAATCTTTTAAAATGTAATTAAATCCCTCAAAATTCTTGGAAGAGAAGCACAATCCTTATTACAAGTAAATAATTTTTGAATCTTTTGCATTCATTTGAAATCAATTGGAATGGAATGGAAGCTTCTAATGTGCCCACTAAGGGTTTACAATTTTCTTGTACCTTCTTCCCTATTCCTTTACACCCCCCCCCCCCCCAACACACACACACACTTACTTGGAGGTGGGAGGGGGACTTACAGTTTAAGGTGTGTTCCGAAGCAGCAAGAGTAACAGCTTTAAAGTACTTAGAGAGAACCTTTTTCTGTAGACTCTAGAGCAGCGATTCCCAAACTAGTGCCGCCGGCCGATGAGGCTGCCGCCGGCCGATGAGGCTGCCGCCGGCAGGGGGCCGGGCAGCTAGGCAGGCTCCAAGGCAGGCTCCCCGCTGCGAGCAGAAGGCTACTTTCCTCGACTTTTGTGTACCTAACACGAATGACCCTTTCATTGTTATGAACTTGCAATAACTGAAATTATAAAGACTTAGCTCAATTAAATTTTAATTGGCTGAATGAATTTCGTGGTATAATTTAAAGAAAATGAAAACAAAGTTTTTGAAAATCGGTTAATATCCGAACTAATAAATGAAATATTTACAAATCTTGTGAATGCAACAAAAGTGCGATAACTCTTGAAGTTATTATCCGATCTTCTTCTACCTTTTTTAACGTTTATTTGATAATCTAACAAATCTAACGGAACTTATTAAATACTATTGATTAATATTTAACCAACTTTTCATTTTTCTCAACCAGCTCTAATTCTCTAACAACGAAAAGGTCAGCGAAGCAAGCAACCGAGCACGAACGACTAGCGTCTAGTGTCTTACTTGGGTTCGAGTATTGTGAAAAAATTTGAAGGTGGGGCCCCTGCCGCTCCCCAGAAAGTACATAAATAGTTTGGGAATCGCTGCTCTAGAGCAGCGATTCCCAAACTTTTTTCGCTCTTTCTGGGGAGCGGTAGGGCCGCCACACTTAAATTTTTTTCATAATACTTAAACCCAAGGGGGGACACTTGACAGCCTGTGGTGCGGGCATGTGCTGGCTTGTCGCGCTCGACCTTCCCATTATAGGAAAATTAGAGCCGATTAGGAAGAATAGAAAATTTAGTTAAATATTTATTCGGGAATTTTAATAGGCAGTGTTCGATTTTCTGGACTATGACGGTAACATTAGAAAATGATAAAAGGAAATCGGTTAATAACTTCAAAAGTTATTACATTTTTGTTATGCTGCAAAGTAGTTAAGTAATGTATTTTCTTGGACAAATTTAGTGAAAATATTAACCGATTTTTATGAACTTTTTTTCCATATTTCTAAAATTATATCACGAAATTGATTCAGCTCATTTAAATTCAATTGTGTCATACCTTCATAACTTCAGTCATTCTAACAGGTCTTAACCTCAGAACAATGAAAGGCATTCATGCTAGGTCAAAAAAATAGACCCATGCTCACAGCGGGGAGGACCCTGCCTTGGAGCCTACCGAGCTACCTGGCCCGGGGTGGTATCCTCCTTCCGCCGGGTAGCCACCCAACCCAGGGTAGTAGTTTGGGAATCGCTGCTCTAGAGCAGCGATTCCCTTAATATCTTTAATCCCAGTTGACAGTTCTTGTAATTTTGCGTGTTCTTAACGATATGCTTAGTTACTCGAAATTTTAACCGATTAAATCTCAATCCCCCTGCCGGCGGCAGCCTCATCGGCCGGCGGCACTAGTTTGGGAATCGCTGCTCTAGAGCAGTGGTCGGCAAACTTTTAGCTTCATTTTCAGGTATGGTCAGGCTCCACCCGACTTAATTTTTTCTACTACTTTTCGGTCTATTCATGTACCTTAGTGTGAGTGAGCTTACTCCAGCAAGGGTCTTATGTCCACAGGCATGTCAAAGTAAGGAAATTTTAAAACTTTTAATTTTTTAATTAGCGATTTGAAAATAGCATTATCAGCATCTACGAATTTTTCCGATTCCAATGATATATTACTTGCCTAGAAAAGTTAAAAATTTGAAGGAGTTTAATATCAAGAAACGTAAGCTTTACAGTCAATTTAATACTAAATACTTCGCAAATTTTCAACCTTTATAGACAAATTAAATGTCTTTGGAGTCGTAAAAATACGGAGATTGCAAATATATTACTTTCAAGGCACTAATTGCAAAATTACGAATTTTTTAATGTCACATTTTTTTCCCATTTTCTAACAAAGGACCCTTGAGGAAAGGGGTGGTCTGGCCAAGCTCGCAGGTACTGCCCTGAGAGTAGGTCACAGGGCAGCCAGGGCAGGCTACCCTGCCCAGGGCAAGCGCGTGCTGACCACTGCTCTAGAGGTACTGGTCCCACGACTCTCCGGAGATGAACAACTCTCTTGCTAGGCTAGTGTCCACCGCATGGGCGGCGGAGGACTTTCGAGGGTGCGAGGCAGGAATCGAACCCGCAAGCCGGCAGTGTGGGTACGAAGCCTACGCTTTAGCCCCCACAACCATCGTCCCACTCTTCCTTAATCACTTCAAACCCGTAAAATGTTTGTTAATTCCTATTATAACTTACAATCTATTAATATCTTTAAAAGAACAAGCGCAATTTATTTTTACATATTACTTGAATAATCCCATTTAAAATCCTTTTAAACTATTTGAAATCCCTTGAATTCCTTTAAACTTCCAATACATTTAATACAATTTCTTAAAATCCCTTAAAATTTCTTTAAAATCACTTTAAAGAAATATTTTTAATTTATATACCTTAACGTTCCTTCCAATTTTGTATACCTTAAATTCATTTGGAATACGCCAAAATGCGAGTGTTTAACTTCTCGCCACTGAGAAAAATGTTCCGGACAAAAGTTTGGCTGTCCCCACCAAATCTTTTGGTGACTAAAACAACCAACTTATTTTTTTGGACAGTTTGATCCAACCAAAAAATGTAGTAGGATTAAGCATATTTTTGTAAAAGACCGAATCCATTTTAAATCCGATAGGCTTCTACACTTGAAATTAAGGGACACGTAATTTTCCGATTTGCGAAAAAAAAACTGTTGACTTAACTCAGATACAGTCGGGCCTTCGGGCGTCTACGCAGGTGCGTTTGGTACGAGCAATCAAATCCTTTGGTATACAGAAACAGGTTTTCTTTACGACAAGTACCCCGTTTGGGCAAAAAGCATGTAATTTTTCTGACTTTGTTATACAAAATGTATTAATTAAACAATTTCTATCAGAAAATTTACTTGTGGGGTTTTCTGGAATCAAATTCAAGTTATTATATACGCAGTCAATATTCGCAATTCTAAACAGTTATTTATTA
>NC_046663.1:97592554-97610635 GCF_010883055.1 Belonocnema kinseyi | reverse complement strand
AATTATGATAGTCAACCGCAGCTCACTTTCACAAATAAATTGATTCCAAAAACTCATTTTTCGAAAGAATATAACTTGAGTATGTTCTTCCTATATAGGGCAGAAGTAATAAACGGCAGCCAGCACAAATTTGTGATGCAGCCTGATAAATTGCTTTGTTAAAGTAACCACTTTTTTTTTAATTGCAACCTAAAATTTACGTAAACCCAACAAAATCTACTCAAAAAAATTATTAACATTATTACATTATTTTATACTATAAAATTACCCCCCCCCCTCCCTCCCTTTTCAGAAAGAAAATGAAAACCTTTTCCAATCAATTTCATTGTGGATCGAGAGAAAAGATGGTCGAGAAGGCAGAAGGCCTGGTTTTCACTTGGTTCAAACAAAAGGCGTCGTGGACGATTATTGTATTTGAAGGTAGGCCAGTAACAATAAGCAGGATGATAATAGTAATTATAATAAGAATGACAGAGAAAACTTTCCTTCGCCGCTCGTTATATTCGCCAACAACCCTCCCTGCCATTTCTCCCTCTCTTTCCATCGCATTCACACGCCCCCTTAAGACACTCTCTTTCATGCCCTTCCTTTTCCTTCTGATTTTACTTTCGTATTTTATCTCTCCCCCTCCCTCTCTCTCACTCTTTAGTCTTCTCTTCAATCGCCGGTACAACGATATCGTTACAAAAGTCGGTGTGCAGCGACCATTGTTTTCGCCATCGTATTCAATGACGAGGTCGTGAGGATGGAAACTACGAGTATCCAACCAAGACACTAGAATCTTTTAGTACTTTAACTTTATTCTCAAGAAAACCAGTTTTGACACTGAAATTATTCCATACAGTGGATTTTAAATTTCAATAAAAGGAAGGAAGACATTTTCTGAAGAGAATGTTACATTTTTAAGTCTAATAATTGACAAATTCCACGTCAAGACGCGGGAAATAAAAATATTTATCTGACTGATTGGTAATAATTTTAATAGAACTTATTACGACTAAGCAAAGAAGATTAACTGCCAAGTAGTTTACACGGAACAGCTTTTATCGTAGTGGGGAAATGCATTTCTAGGCGGGCGGGCTGCGCATGCTCAAATCACAGAATCGTTTCCGCAAGAAATAATATGTTGTTTTTAAAAAGGCTTTAGATGGCACGCATTTTACAGGTTTAATAAAATTTATCATCATTATTATTAGTTTCAAAAATTTGGGAGTATTATATCGTTTAAGACTGGTGACGCCGTTTATCAAGAATTGAGGTGACGGATACAACAAAACGAAAAGAGCTCGAAACCGCATAGAAGTATGGTCCATCCGGGAAATTCTATCGATGAAAAAACAGTGGGCGAACCATAAAACAAAATGTACCTTTGTATTCAGCTTAATGCGGCCGACAAATTTTTCTTACGAAACTTTTTAATTCCATAATTATTGCTCAAGATAAACAATAAAAACTTTTACAAAATTCCGATCAAAAATCCATGTTTTGTAAAACATCTCGCGATTATTCGGCCGCTTGTTGATAAAAATGCTTGAAATTTGTATTGTGTATTCTCAATATATAAACAATGACTATAAGCAAGCACTTTGTTTAAAAAAGTAATATGTTTGTTTTTGTTTAATAACAAATTGATTCCGAACGAAAACCACGTTTCGCCAACTGCGACCAGTGGGACGTAGTCATTGAAAAAATGTTAATTGAAATATCTTTTCGCGGGAAAGTTGTTCACTAGAAGTTTTTTGTCCTTGTATGTTTTTTCTCATACAAAAATATTTTATATTTTATTTACAAAATACATTTTTTACTGTAACAAAATCATTGTTGCTTGAAAAAGATTATATTGCTCCAACAAAACTATTTTGTTAAATCTAGAATATTTTCGTCAAGTTTAAAAAATCATTGTGTTGAGCTAACAAATATTTGGTTAATTGAACCAAATGAGTTTATTTGATCTACATCAAAGTTTGGCTGGGTCTATCAAACTTTTTCTACTTTACGCAATCCTATAATATGGCGCGGGTAGCCAATTTAATTGTAAATGTCGAATATTGTATGTTCTCACAGCTTTGAATGGTAATGACTCCCAAAATCTACCTCAACATTAGTTGTCAAACTGAAAATGAATATAGAAATTATGATTTTACTGGAATTGTGCGTTCGCTAGTAAGAACATTATTAGCATATTAATAGCACGCGTCCGCATTACCACACTGGTCGGCTAAATTGACTCACGCACTGAAAAAATGGATTAGCTGTTCTAGGTACGTTTAGCTAGATTTCGTCTTCTAAGAAAATATAGCTGTGTCACCTTGATTTCTAGTCGTTTTAGCTAAATTTGCCATCTAGAAATTATCTATTTTATTTGCCTAGATTATTTCTAGATGGCAAAAATTAGCTACAACCGCTAGATATTTTGGTAACACAGCTATATTTTCTTATAAGATGAAATCTAGCTAAACGTTTAGCTGCAACAGCTAAACCATTTTGTTCAGTGTGTGGACTCTCTTCGAAGAATTAATAATTAAGTACTTAAATTGATATTGATTCAATTTTTCATATAAATAAAGCAAACTTCAGATACTGATCTACATGTTACATATTTTTCCATTAACATTATCGAATATTTTTTTTTTCTATCGATTTATATATATGTTATGCACGCTGAATTACCCGCTTATCCCCGACCTAGAACTTTGCAATATGAAAACATGAAAAACGTTGTATTTAAAATGAATGCATTTAACATTAAACAATTTTCAATTTTGGACAATCAACGTTCGTCAACTTGAACATTAAGTACCTAATAATAATTGTACTTTACCCAGTGAAAATTTTGGAAACACTGGAACTTGGATTAAATGAGTTCGGAATTACTGCTTCCGAAAATTGTTGCTACGGCGGTTTCGGCCGGAGAGCATGAGCCTCACGCGTGAAACACTATCAGCGTAGGGTTAAAGGGACACTGAGCGTTAATATTATGTATCCCAATTTGTAATGGTTCAGACGCGACTGAATATTTACTTTCCGACGGTCTTGATTTACCACTAAGGGCCAATGAAGCCATCCCCAAAAATGCTGGTGAATCCAAGTTCCAGTGTACCAAAAGCTAAATACTTTAACATTTTTAACGTTTCAACCTGTATTATTATACTATTATAATTTCTTTTTATACGCATCTGAATTTAACATTGTTCTGGCCAAAACAAAACTGACAGCAGACACTATTAAATTGCCAGCGTCAGTAAAAATTAAACTCCATTACACGAGAGGTTAATTTTTCTCTGCGGAATTTGCATTTTAAATAATGAAGCAGATAATAAAAGAATGCTGAAGAAAAAAGATTCAATGAACCATTAATTAAAGAATAAAGCAGAGGAAAATTCGATATGCCAAACACACATGCAGAAGGTTCTACTGAAGCTTCACTTCCACTTTTAATTGAAAATTCAATAAAAAGTTTTTCTTTTCCAGCATCTAAAAATGAAGAGCATACATTCAATGATATAAAATTACTTTAACCTTAATTAACAAAAAAATATGAAGGTTTATTCAATTTATTATTAATAGGATACATGTGGGCGTCCCAATGAAAAGTCACCTTGTGGTCGGTATTAAATTACGGAAAGGATCATATAGCTAGATGAATTCCTAGTAATTTAATTTCAAGCCAAAGCCGAACCCTTTAGTTTAAAAAACAAGTCGCACCTTCCGAGTGCTTTCAAGGCATGAAAGAAAGGTTGCAAAACTTAATTTGCAAAATTCCATGATTTTTTTCTGAATTATTTTTGCTTTCCCTAACCATTATTATTGAGTTATGTAAACCTGACAGCACCAGGTCATCAAATCATGATGTCTCCTATTTCATAATTAAGGGTTCATATAGAGCTAATTTAAAGCCCCATTGCCGAATTTTTGGCACTTTATTTTTTTTTAATATGCATGGTGCTGACAGCTTTACTACAAGCCAGCAGCGCCACTCAAGAAATCGGTCAAAAATGTTTGTACCAAATTCTCTTTTTACAGGAATTTCCGGCTCCAGGAATCCGTTTAAACCACTGTCCTATCTTCATAATTAAAAAAGGGACGCGAAGGGCAAAGGGACAAAAACTTAATATTCGATTTTTCTTCCTAACATTAATAAGGGCCTATTTAGGGCTCGTTTTCTATCCAACTATGGATTTTACTACTTAGCCCTTTTTATAAAATATGCAACGGTGTTGCCAGCTTTACTTCAAGCCAGCAGCGCCACTCGAGGAATCTGTAAAAAATGATAATATCAAATTCCCTTTTTACAGAAATTTCCGGCTTATTTCCAGCTCCAGGAACCCTTTAAACCAATGCCCTATCTTGATGAACTGTTTAAATAATAAGGACAAAATATAAAAATGTGAAGTTATAAGAGTTTGTAATAGTGTTTATGTGGATAAATAATTTGTGAATTGCAAAAGGGGATTAATAATTATAGTGATTATATCAAATTAGGAATTTGATGAAATCATATTTTGACCGATTCCTCGAGCCCTGAATAGTCCCTTAATAATGCTGCGAAGAGAATTCAAAAATGTATATTTTGTACCATTGCCCTTCGTGGCTCATGAAGTAAAGATGGCAGCACCATGCATATTTAAAAAAAAATGAAGAGCCGAAAATTTCGCAATGGGGCATTAAATTAGCCCTAAATGAGCCCCTAATTATGAAATAAAATACATCATGATTTGATGACCTGGTGCTGTCAGGTATACATAGCTTTATTATTCGAAGATTATAATACTCATTTTGTTACTTTTAAAATATAAAATCCTTTGTAAATACAATAGAGATATTCTGAACTCAACCGAATTTCAAAAAATATTTGAAAATCTCTTTAAATCTTTAAATCTTTAAATCAATGATAAAATCAATTAAATCTTCGGTATTCTTAAAAATCCCTTGAAATATTTTTTAAATATGTATAACCTTATAGGTCCTACAAAATCATTCCGTATCTTCTGAAATTCTATGAAGTTCTTTACACAACTTCATACAAAATTGTTTAATTCCCTTAAAATCTGTAAAGACCTTGAAAATCTCTTGAAATTTTGGAAATCTATGAAAAAGCCTTGGAATCTTTTGAAACCCTATAATATTTAAAACCCTTTGAAATCCCCTTAAACTATTAAAATAAAATTGTTTAATTTAAAAAAATACTCTTAAATGTTTTAAATGCATTGAAATCACTTCGAATTATACAAATGTATTTAAAATACCCTAACATATTTAAAATCTTTTAAAATTCCTTGGAATTTGATAAACCTCTTGAAAATTCCATGTAATTTTACAAAATGCCACAAGCTCTTGTAAACTCTTTGAAATATCTTCAAATTAATTTTATCAATTGAAAATTCCTTGGCCACTTTTAAAATATCATTTAAAAAGTGCCTTTTTTTCTTCAAATTCCTCACTGAACTTGAACAACAAAATTCCCTGACCCGGAGCCTCCCGCATGAATATAATGTAAATAGATTCAGTACAGGTCTTAGCATCATACCTCACTCAAACCAGAAAATAATAATTTTGACCCTGTTTTAGAAAAACGCAAATACAAAATCGCCTACTCTGGAACCGGCTATAAGCAAACGAGTTAATTAGCATACGGAAATGCTAATTCCTGTTTGAAAAACTGAATTCGCGATTTGAGAATTAAAATTAGAACCTTCTTGTCAAATGCAACAGTAATTCAATTAAAAGCTGCCACTCGTAGATGCATTTTGAACCGTGAATAACGACACAAATGAATAAGTAGTGAAGGAATGAGGAAGATGCTCGACATCGACCTCGGGCAACTAATGTGAGTTTAGATTTCCCACCACGAGACCACTCTTGAATTTTTGACAAAGTTCCATCCAGAATCGTGTTGCAGTCGATAAACTCTTGATAAATTTCAATTTGATTTCTCTAATCGTCTAAGAGGGAGAATACCTACCCTCCTGCTATATCCCTTCTATCCGAAACCATTTTCAGTCTGAACCAGAGGGGAAAATAAATGGACAATGTCGGGTTGTCTTTAATATTTAAAAGAATTCGATTCGTTTGCCAAATTCGTCCCACTGTCGATATTATATATACTAAAATCAACCCCTCACTTGTTTTGATTGAAGCTCACTCAAAAAAATCAAATTGATCTTAAAAAATTGTTGGCAATTGTTAGAGAGCAGAACATTCTAGAAAACAGGGGTTTCCGGACTCCTTTTTCAAGCGTCGAATTTCACCTGTTGCCACACTTAGATCGGCGTTCAGAAAAATCTAAAAAAATTGACAGACATTCTTTTAACATTTCTTAATGCAATAAAATTTTACAAAATCCTGAACTAGTATTTATTACTACTACTATTATTTATTTATTGTTATTACTTTATTAATACTAATACTACTATTTATGAAGATTTACTTACAAATACTTTATCTTGCGAGCAAATGAAGATAGGTAGCCGTTTAATGGCTCCACATATGCAGTTTTTTTATCCGAGTGCAATTCAATGATTAAATCATTCATAGTCAAGAAACATATTAATTTTTAATATTTCTAAATTTAATGAGTAGGGGTGCGTGGGCGGCACAAGTGATAGAAAAAGAGTACCCTCTCTATGACAATAGTAACTCTGTTATCACTTCTATTCAGGGGAGTCGCCTTGCTTTTGGAGTCACTATTCTTATCGAAACGGTACTTTTTTCGACTATTTGTCCCTGTGCCGCGGACGCTCCAACACTTGTACCATAAAACTACACATTTAGAGCCATTAAACGGCTGCCTATCTTCACTTATTCTCAAGATAAAGTTTTTGTAAATTAATCCCCGTTAAAAGAAAATTATTGAGTATTTCAGAATTTTGAAAAATCTATTGCATTGAAGAAGGTAAAAAGTGTATCTGTGAATTTTTTCAGATTTTTCCTAACGTCAACCTCGTTTTGGGAATGGATGGACAGATTGACACAGACAAAAATTGGAATAAAAGTGATCAATAGTTGAATTATGAAGACTTTAAACTTTCGGATCCTTTTGATTAAACAATTCGCTGAATTTTTGAGCGAGTTGAAATGAAAAAAAATTAGGGAACCCGAATTTTGGTCTCGACTTAAGCCTCCCTTCAGAACCTTTTATTTCCCAGACTTTCAAGTTGATGTATCCTTTCGTGTATATATGAGTTTGGCGAAAAAAGTCGGTGAGGTAAAAATCGATTAAGTGTTACATGTCCTTAAGCTAATATTACTGTTTCGTGAGTAGAAAAATAAAAATCAACTATCCGTACAGTAAAATACCGAGTTATGTATTAAATTACTAAAATTTATACAAAGTATAGAGATTTATTTTTAAAAATTCTAAAGAACGTTTTTCAAATGACAAAATATTAGCAACAATAATAGAAACTTTTTTTTTCTTGAAAACAATTTATTTTTCTTACCACTCCTGAAGATAAAATGAAAATCACTTGTGAGAGGAACTCACCTGAAACAAACAATAAAACAATTTCATTTTTAATATAATGTGTAGCATAAAAAGAGAATATACAATTTTATCAGATTTTCTATAAAATCACTTAAGATTATATAGTGACACGATGGTCGTGGGGGCTAAAGCGTAGGCTTTGGGCCCTTATGCGGCCTACAAAATCCTTATAAATCTTCCGAAATTCTAGAAAAGGCTTTAAACTACCTTAAAATATTCAAAGTACTTTGAAATCTCTTTAAATTCTTTAAATGCATTCTGTCCTAAAACGGAAAAACATAGTAAAGCGACATTCTTTCGAAAAATTGTTTTTTTATATCAATTGAATTGTGAGAGTAAGCTGGTCTGACTATCATTGTTAACATTATAATTTTCAATTTTTTATAATATGAAAATGAATGTTTAAAATTCCGAATGTGCCAGCATGCGCTGTACGTAAAGTCTTAATTGTCAAATGTGTCGAGTCGAACAAAGATGACCAAGCGAAGAAATGCGCAAGCGACATTGGTACCGACAGCGTAACACCCGTCAAGCAACTTTGCGTATTTCTTAGCTGGTATTCGATTCCAGAAAAATCCGCAAGTACGTATTTTAATAGAAATTACTTAAAAAATGCATTTTTTTGCAAAATCAGAAATATCACATGGGTTTTAGCAAAAAGTGGTACTTGCATTAATGAAAAAGTGTTCCTATATTAAAGTTCTTAGCGCAAATGGTTTTTCTCAAAATATGTAGGAAAATTTTAGTATTTTACACTCATACAATCTTTCATTGATTTACGAAACTTAAACGTTATATATGCATTTACTATAATTTTTTTATAGACAGATTTCCAGTAAGGTTGATTAATTTAGTAAAAAATATTACGTAACAGTATCGAATCCGATTCTTTAACAGATCGGACATTTCCCTGACCCCTTCCCCCTCCCCAAAAAAACTGTTACGTAACTTATAGATGGTCCCTGAACCGAAACTAAAGCGTAAATGCTATTATTTTTACGTCCAAGTATTTCGATTAGGGCATTTGAAAAGGTGAAACGAATAATAAACGATTCTCTCCCTCTTTTGATTCACCTATGAAAATTCTCTGTGGATATTCATCCGTCTATAATTCAACGAGTCCTTAATTAGCGAGTTGTTCGTCGGGTATCGAGAGCCATTACGTGGATTACTTTCTAGTGTTTTCAAGCCCCGAGCCCTTGCCACCTTCAACTCTCCAATCCCTCCTTCCCCTTCTTGTTCACTTGGAATTATTCAGACTTTCAATGAGAAAAGAATGATAATCGGTTCGATTCTGTCTGAGAAGAATTTTCTTTTTCTTTTAGGGATGTAATCAATTATTTTCCGAATAAAGGAATTCTTTGTTCTACATTACAATTTGAATAAGAAAGGATGGATAAAATAGAATACAGACGGGACAAAGATAACCGCCAGACCCAATTTGTCAATGGAACTAAATTTTCTAGTTATTTAATATTATACGATTTTCTTATTTTAAGCAACTCCTTTTAATACGAGAAATGAAACCTTCTCTAAATGTTGATAAAAATAGAGTTATAGGACCAACATTGCAAAATAGGCGTTAAAAATGTTTTGGGTAAACTTTCGTATTTCAAACAAATTTAGAATTTAAGAAAGACTTAACAAAATAAATAAAACATCTCAATATTGTTCTTAATTTTGTAGATGACCATAAACGCAACATGGTTTTGAAAATGGAGTTATAACTAAAAATAATTTTTAGTTGTAACTCTATTTGCACACCCATAATTATTTTGCAAACTTGAAAAAATTAGGTATATTTTTTATCTAAACAAACTAATGCATGGATTTTGAAACACGATGGGTCCATAAATTAGTAATAACTTTGTATTTTAAATTTTAGACGTTGAAAAAGAGAATGAAAGTAATAAAGAAAGAGTACTAAACAATGGCCTAATGATATTCTTTAGTTGAATTCGCGGATTCTAACACGATAAATCGCACGCCAAGCCTGTTTCTCGTCTTTCACAATACTCGAACGTTTCTGCCCATGCTTCACTGATTTAATTCCAACTCCTCTTTTTCTGATCCGCCCAATCTAGGAGTAGAAAACCTTCGATCCGACACAAAAGAAACCAGTTTTTAGAACCAAGCTCGAAACACGTTTGTACACCAAAAGCAATCATCCAATTTCACACATTCTGCTTTTCTTACCTGTATTGCTTTTACAAAAAAATTTAAGCAAGAAGACAAAATACAATAACATTAATTAGAAAAACAAAAAAGCATATAATAAACTTGAAATAAATGTAATGAATAAAAAAACCGGTTTAAATGCTTTGCGGAATCATGAAATAAATCTTTTCAGGAGAGTTCTCGAAACTTTGGTTTTCTGCTTCTTGAGAAGTAGAGGAGTTGTTATACCTTTGTGGTACTTGGTTACGCTTAGTTAGGTTCCAAGATTGCTGGTGCTTGAATCTCGACCGAGAGACCTCTAAACGTTATGTTGCAGTGCCTAAGTTACCATCATGAGATTGCAGGATATCGAGTGCTATTTGACCTCAATCACCACATTGAATCAAAATTCAGTTGAAATTTCCGTTCTAATAACATTTCAGTCTATCAACAAATATCAATTTCAAACACCTTAAACTTGTTTGATTTTACCCTTTTTCACATTCTCTTTAAAATCAATTTTTAAACGGTAGAAAGAGGTTCGAAATATAATTTACAAATCGAGAAACACTGAAAACGAATTTCATTAGTATCTTTCAAATGTTAAAAAATCAAAGGTTACAATTTTTTAATATACAGCTTTCAAAAACAAATAACTTTTGAATTAAAGCTTTAATTTTTTCAGAACATACGAAATTTGACATATTAAATATTAAACTGCTGATGGCTTTTTGTGACCCTCAGTTATAAGAGCTTTACAAACTAAAAAACTTGCCATGTATTAAAATAATAAATTAAATCATTAGAACAACTCGATTTCAAGTAGAAAAATTCCAAGTTAGAGAAGTTTTAACTAAGAATGACGAAAATTTAAGATATTTTTTAAATTTAAATATGACCGTAGCTACATGTACCAAAATTTTTGTACAATTAGCATGATTTTCTCGGTACACATTAGCACTGACTTTAAACGTTTAGTAAAGAAGCATTTTGATACCAATTTTATGCAGTTTGAAAAAAAAATAAATTTCAGAACCTTAGGAAAGTGAATTTGTTAATAAACATGTAAATTAAAATACTTTAAATTACTACAGCATTCACAATTTGGTTTAATTTACAAAAAAAAACTAAAAAATAACTAAAATGAAAAGTGTGATAAAAAGATATGAATGTGTGAGTTTTATTTCGAGTTGTAGAATCCCATTTTGATACCGGTTTTACCGGTAATGTAGCAGTATCAAGTTTTTGCGTTGGGTTGAAACAAGTTTAAATGCAAGTTCCCACTAAATAGAATTTTTTTATTGTTTATGGTAATATAGCCACCTACGAGCATTTTAAGATGAAAATGAACATAATCAGCCGGGCGCTTTTGAAAAAAAATCGATTTTGGACGTAATTGCTGAAAGATGAAGAAATTATTTAAAGATTATATGGTAAATATTAGTTAAAGTTTTTTTATAGATTTTTTAAACAGAATGTGATGGCTGTCTGTCACCCTAGAAATATTTCTAGGTGAAAATGAAAATAATCGGAGGTGCTTTCGGAAAAAATTAGGTTTCTGACTTAAATTAATATGGAATGAAAAAATGTAAGCGAGATAGTCGAGTTTATTAAAAGAAACTTCCATTATTTTGGTTTTTACCCTAAATTGTTCGTGGGGTAACACATAAACCACATTCAATAAAAAAATGCTATTAAGAAAATGTTAAACAATATTTACCATATAATCTTATCTGAAAATGTTCGTGGGATATCATATTACCATAAACAATAAAAAAATCCAATTTACATGGAACTTCCATTTTAAATTGGTTCAGCCCCACCTTGTGTTATGATAGCAAGCTGCTCTTCAGTATTTTTAGAAGCTATTTTCCAGTTTTACCTCCATTCTGGGAGCCATGGTTTCAGTATAAAATTTGCTATAACACTATGCGTTATTACCCTTGCGTAGTACTCTTAGGGGAAAAATAAACACAGGAAGCAATGACTCGCTTTTGAAGAATCAGTAAGCAGTTACCACTAAAATTACGTCAGAAGCAAGAGTCTCTACGTGAAAAAAAAGTTTTAGCATTTATTCGCTTCAGTGATTTTTTACGCGTCGTTAGCTTCACTTGGCAAGTGTCGTTATAGGTCAGCGAAAATGAAATATCATGTGCCTTCCACAACAAATAAAAGTTTTATTATCCTTTCTTTCAAACACTTCCAAATAAAATTTGGACAAATCAAAATGTACAATGTCGAATTATAAACTGTAGCACTAAAAAAAGAGGTAGAAGGGCCAACTACATGTGTTTTAAAAATATGCGGATACTATTTCATTAGTTGGCGCAACCATTTTGCAGGTTGGTTGTACTATCCAAATTGAAATTTTAACAACCCGAGTAGTTACATCAACAACAAAAATAGTTGTGACAAACAATAAGTAACAGCAGCTTGAGGGTGTTCTAAAATAACCCAATGCTTTTCTTTCTATCACGCACACCCTAAGCGCCTAAGCTTGTTCCATTTTGTAAAAAAATGAATGCGTGTATTTGTGTTTTATGTAAAAAAAAAATTAACGGAATTTCTGCTACCTTAAATAGCCCCAAAATGAATACAACCATAATTGTTATTTTTGGCAATTTTATGGCTATTTTTTCTAAATGACCTTGAAAATGTCATTGTCGAATATTTTGGAGCTTACATTTGTAATCAGCAGATACGGAACTTTTTGGGTCTAACCCGAATGAAATTTTACTTTTGGACTAGAAAAAAGATTTTCCCGAGGGGCGATTCACTATCGAGAAAGTTCTCAAAACTAATGCGCGGCGATACTCGTTGGTACTCGCTACCCACTCGCCACTTATTAGTCTGTATATTTGCTAATCGACAAGCAGCATCTTACTTTATTCAAATTATTCTGCGTTATATACCTAATTGATTTTATAGCAATCGGAACATTGAAACTCGTTGACTCGTCGATACTCGTCCTTACTGCTAGCTGTTTTGTCAAATTAAACTAAATGTTATTTTTAATTTGGCAACTTATTTTTGATATTTTCTTAATGCCTTATTATTCTACTTATTCGAATATATTTCCGTATATTGAAAATTCTTATTTTAAGCTAAATATTGATACTCGAGAGTGAATCGTCCCACGAATTTTCCTAAAGGTTTGAAACCTCGTACTCTAAAATTCGAAAGTCATAAAAGTCAACAATCATCTTACATTCTTAATATTGAAATCGTCCATTCTTGAATACCTTCAATTTAAAATTGTTCAATTTGGAAGTCTTTGAATTCTAAACTATTTACATTATGGTATGTATGGATTTTAGGAACATTGAATTTTAAAATGAAATAATAAATTCAACAAAGTACTATATCGAAACCTTGTTCTCAAATATATGATTCATGTCAAAAATATTGCCAGATCTTTCGACATAAAAGAAACCTAATTTCTTTTGATTTAACCAAATAGTAACAAGATAGAACACTGTAGAATCAGCATAGAGTCTGTAAGTTGCAAGAATGTAAGCTGCTACGAGAGAGAAACATGATGGGGACAAAAAGGGTGGGGGAGTTCCTTTCTCCAATGTAATTCTTGCAGGGTATCCATGAACTTGGCTGGCCTTCCAGAGTCTGGACCCCATAAAAATTCAACTGGCTTGTGTTTGTAACCAACGCGTATGTATCTCTGGAAGACTTGATCCAGAAGAGTGAACGTGGATCACACACTGAAAGCAGGGTGTGCTGTCTGTGTGATGCCATTATTTATGTCTCATGCCTTATGGAAGGATACCGGAGCGGGATTGCATTCGAGCTTATACGCTGTACCCATTTCGAAGGTAAACAGATACTTTAGTACACCGATCTAGTGATTTTTCGTAGCAAAAGACATGGAGATCGGTCCACTACGATCGGAAAGGAAACATACATTCTTCGCCTGAGTGTCAGTGGGGAAGGAATTACTTTAAAAATTGAAAAAGTTCCCGTTGATACGATTTCTTTTCAAATTGATGTCATCCAATTTTTATGTAAAAGTCAATTCAACAGCGTGCTTGCGCTTTTCCACAAAAATGTTTTTCGTTTGAAAGATTATCTTTAGAAGAGTATACTAGGCTTTGGAAAACGTCAACGAGGAGATGATAAGTGTTTGGTTTTTTTATATCTGATAAATTCCCTACCTGAGAGTGAATAAAACATTTTTTGCACTTGTTTTTGATATAAAATTCAATTTTTTCTTAATTACCAACAGTTCAAAATTTAAGAAAATTGAAAATTGAGTTGTTAACAGTTGAAAATGGAAAAAAATTGAAAATCGAATTTTCAACTACTAAACTTACAACTATTAGGAATTTAGGGAAAAAAACGATTTTTGTATTTAAAAAAAGTATTAAAATAGGTATATTTACATAATTTTACGTGCGAACTTGACAAATAAACATTTCAATCCACGAAATTCTTTTCCTTAAAAAAGTATATTTTTTAGTAAATAATTTAAATATTTTACAAAAAGCAATGTTTAATTGAATTTCACAAAAAGTCAAATTGCAAGTCTTCGAAATTTAATAATTTTAATTTAAACACATTTTGCACTTTTAAATTGAAAGGTATAAAACGTCTAAATTAAATTATTAAATTTAAAATTGAAGGCTCAAACAACAAAAACTGTACAATAATTCTAAAATAAAAATACACCAAACTCTCGCTTTCAGTGGCCCCGTTCTCATCCTACCTAGAAATGCTGGCTCACGCAGTTTCTCAAGGGAGTAGAGTGAGAGCAGTTGCGACATTATATATGAATATATATTCCAATTGGAAACGAGTCAGGCGGCCCTCACTGTTTACGTTTCTATACCCCCGAAATCAGTCCAAGGCCATGTTAAGACAACCCCCGACACTTGACTGAAAGCGAGAGTTTGGTGTAATTAATGTGAAAATTTTAAAATTAGCAATTCACAAAATTCGTGTCATAATTCGTTAGCTTCAACATTGCAAGAGGAAAATACAAACATCTTTTTAATTAAATTATTCTAAATTGGTAATTTAACTATATATTTTTAACTTAAAGGGTTAACTCTCCACAATTTTACATTTTGAAAAATTGGAAGCCTGCAAGATTGAACAATTTTAATTTTAAGACCGTTAAACTTTAAATTGAACAATTCTGTCCATATATGAAATAACGCTTTTAGAGGAAGGGGGTCTGTCTAGCATTAAGACAATGGTCAAACGGAAAAAGCGTTATATAGATGGGAGGGGGGATCTCAAATCGCCGGAAAATTGTGTTACGTAATATATGGATGAACTCTTATGAAATGAACTAACGAATCAGTAACTATCCGAATCGAACGACTACAGAAATTTTAAGTTTCAAATTCAAGCCTCGAGCTCGAATGAAACGCTAAATCTGGCTAGGGCAGGCGTCTGATTCGAATTTCATCTTCATCATCTGAATCATCAAAATCTATATAAAATAATTTCTTAATTTACGTCCGTCATATTCATTATATATTTTAAAGTTTTAAACACCATTACGTAAATCAACAACGTATTTAAACTCTACAATTCGACGAAAAAAATTGCTCAATTTGAGGTTAGAAGTCACGTTCAATCATGGGGGTCAATAAATGAAATCAGTAATCCTTTTCATTGAATAATCCGTGAATTTGACGTTTTATTATCGAATAATATTTGAAATTATAAGTGCTTCCTCTACGAAGAAATGTGCTCTAAGTTCTGAACGTCCAAATGAACGAAATTTTTTACTGATAACTTCGCAAACAAAAAAAGTGCTAATATGTTTTTTATTCATATCGAAAATAATTCATTATTGGAACAGAATTATAATCTATATATTTTAAATTACAATTGGAATAATATTTATGGGCAAAATGGAAATGCGGAAAAATATTTCGTTCATTTCAACGTTCTGAACTTCAGATACATCAGGAAGAAACTAAATATAATTAAAAATTGTCAAATTATAAGATAATCAACTGCACTATTAGCTAAAAATGTCATATTATGCATACAATTTCATAAACATAGTGTTTGAAAAGAAGTTTAGTTGAAACAGTCAAAAACTTATCATTATACTTTTCCATTCTTTTTTCGGGTGAATGAATCATTCCCCTCATTTTACGCTATAGAAACATGGAAGCGAAGCTTGAGTAAATGGCAACGGACAATTACCGGGACTCGAGACACAACTGCCAATCAGAATATGAATACACAATTCGTTGACCCGACGGGCATCGACTGAAACAAGCCATTTTACGTTCTCATGAAACAGCTTCTTCACTCATGAATAATTTTTGAAAATTCATTGTTTCTCATTGCGAGAAATTTAAATTTGAGGTTCATAATTTGGAATATTTAATTTTTTTTATAACTCTTCCTTCGCGTAATGAAAAGAAATATGTAAAAGAGTTCATAAAAGTAACGGAATTTTAACAAAACATTTTAATGTCCATTGTCTATCCGCTTTGAAATCAAAATCAACGTTATGTCTTGTTTCATATCACAGAATATAAAATGAGTGGCCTTTGTGTGAATATAAATACAGGCATTCATATGCGAACCGCACAAGCATGTTGAAAATCGAGTGGAAAATTTGACAATGATATCAACAACGCAAAAGGTATATTGATGCCACTAAAAGATTAAAGTGCGTCATAATATGCCTCGTAACATCCATTGGCTATAGAGCATATACAACATAAACACATTTGTTATACTAAAAATAATTGTATGCAAATCACATTATTACAAGTTGGATGTGTTCCTTTAAAGCTAAAATTTATAAACGAGATTGATTCAGATTTTTACTCATATTGAATTTAAATAATATTTAATACCGAAGCCAATCGGTTCGGTTTTGATCCCTCTAGAATTAAACCGAAGGGTCTATGACAAAGCCACCGAACGCGTCCTCGGGTTGCGGATAGAGGGTCCCTGTATCAAGGGTTTATGCTGAATATGGTTACAAATATAAATAGGCAGTCGCGGACAATTGTCCAGGGGTCGTCCCGAAGGCATTAACACCCAAGCGGAGGTGTGAAAACCGTGCCGAAAGCTGAATGGCACCTGGGTGAGGTGTCTAGAATGGTGACTCTGGGATATCGGGCGACCTCTCAGAGTACGTAGCCTTATCCTTGCATTCGGGGCTCTACAAGAATGGACGAAACCCTTTCCCTAGCTTCTCGTGAGAACAACAATGACAACATCAAACATAGTTGTAGTAGGTGCGGTTCAAAGCAGAACACGTAGGGCTCCCGACAATGGGTCGGCCAACAATCCCGACCAATCTAGAGCTGGGGGAGCCAATGAAAATGGATTCAATGCGATAGATCGGCGGGATCTCGCAACCTTTGGGTGGACGGAGCGACTGAATCACGACTTGCTAGAGTGCTACGATGCGAGTGTGGCCCCTGAACGGGGTTACATGGCACGACTGCATGCTCTGTGGTGCGAGAAACACCCGAACTATCGCACTTTTCGCAGCAACGTCTGCGAAACCATGCTGAACTACTTCGAAAAAGGGGCTATGTAAGCGGAACGCCTACTGTACCACAGCTAGAACAAGCCGGCAACAGAGAAAGAGAGGCGACACTAAGACCAACCGCGGGCAGACATCCAATAGAGGAAGAGCGATGCTTTACGTCCCGGAGAAACATCAACACCAAGGTTTCTCTCAAGCCTAAAGATCTGGCTGAAATGAATGACGAGCTTCGTGGACATTTTTCCGGAGAATCTGACCTCTGGGCTATCAATTATTGTGTGTATAATGCAGCGAGAGCTTTGGCCGATGCGAACCGTAAAACAAAACCATCGGTTGATCATAAGACCAAAAGACGAATGCATCAACTTGCCATAAAGATAGGCTGGGCAAGACAGTACGCGTCCCGCATTCGGTGTGTGTGATTGATAACATCACATATGGTAGAAATTTTATCGTCAAGGTTCGAAAGTTCGCACACGAACTTCGGACCCGTTATCACACACTTAACAATTCAAAGCTGCTGACCATCAGGCATATTATTGGGAGAATATGGATACTATCTGACGCTGAAAGAAGTTTAGAGCGGAGGGAGAGGTGGGTTAGAGATAATCAACAGTTTCTCTCTGACCCATCTCGACTCTTCCAAGACCCTCCAGTTACTGTCGACCACCCGCCCAAACCATAGGAGGTGGAAGTATTTTAGAGAAAAGTCTACAAAGTGCAGCCTAGATTGGACGAAGACTCAGAAACTATAAATAGCTTCAAGGAGCTGTGTGATGCCCTCATAACACCTGATCAAGAATGCCCACCCATCACTACCGAGGAGATGAAAAAAGTATTAAGAGGGATGAAAAACTATTCCCCACCGGGACCAGATTGTATCAAAACCTTCTGGTGGAAGAAGTTTTCTTCAACCCATCAGCATTTGGCCCGTATTTTCACCTCATATTTGAAG
>NC_046663.1:97590861-97592454 GCF_010883055.1 Belonocnema kinseyi | reverse complement strand
CCAGCGAAATCGCGGTAAAATTTCAGCCACAACTATGTCTCACGACCGTGAGATAGGTGGTTACAGTCTGTAAAGGAGTCAATACGACGATCCAGCAAAAGCCTCGTGCACGCCCTACAGCTATCATCCGGAATGTCTTGGCTCAAAATGTGGCGACGGTATGTTAAGGTGGAAATGACACCGTCTTGGCATGCAAAAATGAAACTCTCCGTACCAGACTTCAATCCGGGCGATTTAAGGAAAGCAAACGTTAGCTCACAAGACATTGACTGATCCTTTACATTTCTGTGGAAGATACCGTGCATCCTCTTATCGAGGAGCTGTTCACGAAAGTTTTTCTCTTGTGCTTTCTTAATCCGGGATTTCAGGAGTGAGCAGTCGAGATGGATAAGATTTGATGCATTTTGCTCACCCCTAATACTGAAGTCAAGTCCGAGTATTTCAGCAGCCTCCTCCGCTGCTTTGTACAGAACCGCTCCTTTGCCCACTTCTTCGTGATTCCTGACCATTTTAAGAAGAGGGTCTCTTCAATTTGCAACTCTATGTGCTGTACCCAGAATAATCCTGTTGTGAAGACATTCAAGACTCAATATTCCGCCACCCCCTTCACTGCGTAAGATGTACAGTCGCGGAACAGAAGACTTAAGATGCATGCTTTTTTTCATGTGCATAACCATTCGTGACCCGATATCAAGAGATCTGAGCTCGTTCTGCGTCCATGGAACTACTCCTAATGAATAGAATACTACCGGGACGGCAAGCATGTTCGTTGCAGATATTTTATTCCTCGCCGACAGTTCGGAAGACCAAATCTGTCGGATGAGACGTTTGTATCTCTTTCAGAGAGTATCTTTTATAGATGTCACATCCTACATGCGGCTCTGTGGCACGCCCAGGTATGTATAAGTCTCTCCAGCGTAAATGTGTCGTATAGCGCTTCTATCAACGAGTTCAGGATCTTCAGGGATGCCATTAAGTTTTCCTCGCTTCAAATACACCTTGGCGCATTTGTCTAAACCAAATTCCATTCCAATTTCCTTAGTATATCGCTCGACAATCCCTAGAGCTAGATGTAGTTGCTCTTTGTTTTTAGCATAGATCTTAAGATCGTCCATGTAAAATACATGAGTGACCTTGTACTTTAGATCTGCAGGTTTGCCGCACAAGTACCCGTTGGAATGGCGAAGTGCTAGAGATAGTGGCAATAATGTAAGGCAAAAGAGGAGTGGGCTCAATGTGTCGCCCTGAAAGACACCTCTCTGAAAGGTGACCTTGTTAGTTGTCACACGATTTTTTCCATATGAGATAGTAAATCTGGTTTTCCAAAGCGGCATCAATCTCTCTATGCACCTAACTATTTGCAGATGAACCTTTAAGATTTCCAAAAGACAGATGATAAGTCTTATGGGAGGCCGAATCGAAAGCTTTCCGATAATCAATCCGGGCCATCGATGGGTGTGCTGGTAGAATGCTGCATCTTTACACACATGCATCGATGAGCAGGTTCTCCCGACATCCGGCTACGCCTTTCTTTGAGCCTCGTTGTTCATACATTTCTTGCCACACAGGTTCAATTGCCCGAAAAATCCTATC
>NC_046663.1:97583626-97590761 GCF_010883055.1 Belonocnema kinseyi | reverse complement strand
ATATAGTAAGGACGTTTACTATGTAGTCATAGGGAATATAATGATATAACTTTAGCATTGATTGCAACCTGTCATGCATCTGTGTAATTCAAAAAAGTTGTAAATAGGCGACATTAATTCAGTTTCTAAATCCCCCGCGCTCGAGATTTTGCACTTTTTGGCCAAAAGCTTAGAGCCTCAGATGATGTGCGAAAAAGAAGTACAACCTAATTCTGAAAGAAGGTTATGTTCCCTAGGATTCACTACGCATTTCAGATAAATAATGAGGTACGAATTAAAAACAATGTAACACAATATTAGAATGTGTTCACAAAAATTTTCGGGACATGGTTTCATTGGAAAATTTTTCTTAAATCTTTGTTTGCGAAATCTTGAAAATTCCGTTATATGACCATGAAGCGGAGTTACTATTGAAGATTCCAGCTAATCATTTTCATAATTTTTAAGTCAAATCTCACAAAAGATGTATACTTTAACATTCTATAGTAGCGGAGACAAAATTTTCAGAGTCGCTGGACACCCAGCTTATAAGAATAATTCGCCGCTTCTTACCTCTCATCATTTGAATCTCAGATTCATGGTAGCAATTTTTATAATCATACGGATTACAATCATCGTTGCAGTTAGTCGAAAGCGTTTGATTCCCATATTTAATTCGATAAGTAAAACAACAGATTGTATCACTAATTAATTGCGTACAACCTGCAGATGTTCACTTTATTTAAATAATTAATTTCGAAGTACAAAACGATTTAGACACTTGTCAAACTTCAAATATCACTCACGTACCGTTACACGTTGAGTCTCGAAGCCTTTGACCAATGAGCGCAAGATCTCCAGCGCGGGAGTTTTGGAAACCGAATTAAAGTCGCCTATATAGTACTTTTTTGGATTACACAAATGCCAGACGGGTTGCATTTTATGATAGAGTTTATACAATTATATTCCCTATGACTACACAGTAAACGTCCTTACTATGTGTGTGTATGTATATTTGTAAAGTAAAAATAATAAGGCATACAATTAATATTAATTATTAAAACTATAAAAAATAATAACATTTATTTGAGTTAAACAATGGCGTGTTTCAATCAAATAAATTTGGTTTAAATCACCAAAATATTTGTTTTAATCAGTGAAATATATGTTATTTAATCCTATATCCAAGAAAGATTTTGTTTTATTCAAATAAACTTTTTTTCTAAGTACAGATAAAAATATAATAATGAAAATTGATAAAATATTTAGTTTGTATTACACAATCTCTAAATTAGAAATTACAAAACAATATCATTCTTATCGACTGTTTCGCGGCCAATCCATAAAATGTCACTCCGTTGTAAATGTCAAGGTAAATTAATAAAAAATCGGTGATCAACATTCGCTGCACGTGGAACGATCAAGCAATATATAACCATGAATTCGAAACGGGAGAGTCTGGTTTGGGAAATAGTGGGTATACGGCATACGCACGAGCGCATTCAACCTGCCGAGGAAAAACAACCCCAATTGGTTATTTTACTATCGGTACCAATAGCCTCGGTATGGCAGCTCGCGTTCAAATAATTGGGCAGCCAACGCACCACTGCCCCAAGCATAATTCGTGTGGAGAGAATTCCTATCGAGTCACTGAGGTTTCATTTAGGAAATTATTCGAGGAAAAAACGAAAAAAAGGAAAAAAAAATATTATCGGAACATACTGTCTGTTTGTCCAATATCGGAGTTGGGGTTCATATTATTTTTTCACATTCATTATATCGGCAATCGATTCTGCTTCATTACATTATTCTTTAAATACAGTGAAAGCCTTCAATAACCCTCCCTTCTATAGCCCTTCCGAAAATTGTCGCCGCGCCGCAGGTAGGTGGAACAGGAACTGCGCGGGGTCTACGGTTGTCAATCAGGCGAGCACTCAGGTGTGAACAAACAAAAGCGGAGCGAGTTATATTGAGTTAATTTTCACCCACCGTCAAGATTGAGAAATACAAAGTCTTCTTACTATTTTCATAGGTACTTAAAATTTAATGCATACTTATCATACTATTAATTATAATAATAATACAGTGAAAACCTTCAATAGGCCTCCCTTCTATAGTACTTCCGAGAATTGACGCCGCGCCACAGGAAGATGTAACAGGAGTTGCGCGGGGTCTGCGTTTGTCACTCAAGCGAGCACTCAGGCGCAAACAAACAAAAGCGGCGCGACCTTTAATGAATTAGTTCCCACCCACCGTCAGCCCCAAAATCGGCGCTATAAAAGAGTTTCACTGTATATGATGCACCAAGGGGGAGTATAAGGGACTTTATTGACGAATGTATGTTTTCAGTGCCTATTTGTAATTTTTAAGAAATTTTCTTAAGTTAGCGACCATTTATTCTTTGAAATTTTCACGCGAGGTAGATAATATACATAATCAACTTACCCTAAATTTCAAATCTTTGGTGGATTTTCACTTCTAGATCTTTATCTTTATCTTCTAATAAGGAACATATTATTCTTTTGTACATTATTAAAAAGTCAATACTGCACATGTCACCCGCCAGCCTTCATGATTTGAAATGGATTAGTTCTACTATAAATTGATTCCCTTTTACGAATGAAACACCCACCTATTATGTACTTTAATATTGCAATTTTAAAACAAATTTAATCTCGCTTGAAAAACTTCCTGACTTTTCCCGGAATTTCCGTGAAAACAGAATACTTTTCTGCTTGAGCCGCGAAAATATAATTTGTAAGCCAGTTCATCCTTATTTGAACTTGTTTTTAGTGCTGAACTCGATTCACGATTAAATAGTCATATTCCAGTGAATAAACCAATTGCAGAAATTACTCTTGTAAAATGAAAATTGCCAACTGCTCTTTTCCATTAAACAAAAATCTAAGCATTGATTTTTGAAATGGAATAAAAAGGAGACTAAACTATATATACAAAACAAAAGAAGTGATAATTACCTTGTGTATCTATAAAAGATAATAGTATGAAAATAATAATTTATTTAGAAGTAGTATTTGATGTTTTTGTTACTATCAGCTTTTATAAAATTATAAAAAAACATTCCAAAAACAAGGTATTTTATAATTTTATTCAAACATGAACTACATAACAGATATGTATGAATTAAAAATTGCATTTGTAATTATAATTGAGTTTATTTGGAAAATGTTCTTAAATGTCTCGTAATTTCATAAAGAAAATTAAGAACCCTTTTAAACCTTTCAAGATTACTAAATATATTTCCCCTTTTTATATTGAAATAATCGAAGGTGATTTTCACAATTTTTTAAAACAGCCTCGTGCTAAAAGAAAGTAATAAAAATATTGAAGATAGGAAATCCTCAATATTATAAATGAACGTTCGCATTTCGGCTCGTAAAAGTTCGTATTTAACACAATCTATATTTCAGGTAAAACTCTCCATTTTCCGGTTGATTTTCACCATTTTTTTTTAAATAGCCGTGTGCTAAAAAAAGTAATAAAAATGTAAAGGATAGGAAAGCCTCAATATTATAAATGAACGTTCGCATTTCGGCTCGTAAAAGTTCGTATTCAACACAATCTATATTTCAGGTGAAACTCTCTATTTCCCGGTTGATTTTCACAATTTTTTTTTAAATAGCCGTGTGCTAAAAAAGTAATAAAAGTGTAAAGGATAGGAAAGCCTCAATATTATTAATGAACATTCGAATTTCGGTTCGTAAAATTTCGTATTTAATAGAATCTATATATCAGGTGAAGCTCTCCATTTTCCGGTTCATTTGTCTGTACTCCATCGTATATTGGCGATTAACTTGGAAAAGTCAAATTATTCCAATCGATATCGCGCAGCTGAAAATTAAATATTAATCGACACATTTACGTTCCGCTCGAATGTACTGCTTTTCCCAGGGGACGAAATGCAAATCTTCCTTCTTTCTCGCGTTCACAAATGTTTTTTCTTACTTTCTTTCTCTTACTCTCTCTTCTCTCTTTTAATCTTCCTCCACGCTCTTTTCGCAAGAGACGCGCAAACCGAGCCGCCCCGACCACAAACGATTTCCGCGGGATTCGTGCCCGCGTGCAAAATGCAAAAATGAAGCAGAGGACGCCGCGCCTCTCGGGGAGGCAATCATCATTACTTAGTGCACTTTCGCTTCAGCTTTGTCTCGCATTCCGTAGTCTCTCCTCCCACGATCCGCGGTATGTACTCCTCTATTTCCTTCTCTTTTTTTAGCGGCTTTACTCAACTTTTCCTCTCTTTAAGACTCTTTCGTCTTTACCCTCTACTTTTCAGTTTTTCAGTTTTTTCGACAAACTTCCCGTGACTCTACTGTCCCTAGTTTGTCGAGGCAAGTGCAGAACCCCCTTGCCTTTTTACACATATCGTGAAATATGAAGACTGGATTGAAGAAAAATCTTGAAAAATATTACTATCATTAACATTGTGATCATGTCGCCGGCGACATGAATCAACGGCTGACTGAGATCTACATTGATCGCACCTCGCGATGTTGCCAGATTGCGATAGTCAACGTTCAGAAGCGCAAGTTTCGTGATTAATTTTTTTTTCATGTATATGCAGGAACCAAATGGTTAATATTATTTTTGCACCTCAATTTTAAAATACTTTTTTTTCATTACAAAAATTATCAATAATATCTTAATAGTGTTTACTTAGATATCACTCAGTAAAGAGCTCAAAAACGCCATCTCTCATAAGACGCAATGTTAAATATGACAAAATTAAAAACGTTAATAACTTATTTATAAAGTACCCTAGGCCTTTCGCCTTTATTTAAATAAAAGAAAACGCGTTACGTGATTTAAGTACAATCCCACAGTTCTTAGACCACTTAAAAATAGTGAAAAAATGCAAAATTTACAATCGAAAACTGTACACATAAAGAATTGGCAATAATTTTTTCAAAATTTGAAAAACATTGTTACATAACAATGGGGGAAGGAAGTCTAAGCAAATGGTCTAAAAAAAGCGTTACGTAATACATGGACAACCCCTCAATTGCATTCAAAAGTTATAAAAATAAGCGTTATGTTAATTTAAATTTTAAAGCATTTAAACCAAGTCCGCAGAGTTCAGGGGAACGTTGAAAGGAAAACGAGATGGGAAGGGTAAATGAATGGAGGGTAAAAAGGAGAGAGAGGGATGTACAATAAAAGGAGAATAGGGATATATGCTAATGCATGTGGAGTATATGGGAGAGAAGGAATGGGAAAATCTTGGAGGTAGAAAGAGGGGGATAAGAAAGAGGAGGTTGAGTGGGATAAGAAAAGAGGGGGGTGAGATGGGAGGGTCATGAAAGAAGATTTTTTTATGGTATGATGTGTTGCAGGGGGATTAGGGGGAAGTTTCAAAGGTAACGATGATGGGAGAGGCAAGTGTTTAAAGTTTAAAAAACGGGGAGGAAGTGCAGAGAAGGGTAAAGTTGAGATGTGAGTGTCAATCGCAATCTTTATGGTCCCAAAAGTTTATATCCAGAAATATCAGTCACTTAAATAATATATGCATTCATAGCAGCGAAGGCATTTCGTGCGTAGCATTAATTAAGAATAGTTGCGTGCTCTTCATACACTCGTGTTCACCGCCACTGGCGGAGATAATACATCCGTCCAGGTTTGCAATCACTTAATCCCGAAAGTACAGTTACAGTACGTCACGGAAGGAGGAAAGTGCTGGAAAGGCAGGGAAGACGAGGGGCAAGTAAGCATGTCGGATGAATTGCGATTGAAGTAATTACGAAGGGACGAGCGAAAAGTGTCGCCTTGGTCGAAGAAGGGCGGCAAGAGAGTGCTTTCAGGGAAATGCAAAATGGCTTCACTATCTGTCTCCTACATTTTATTTTTATTTTGTTTTTTTACTTTTTGCGTCCTTCTCGCTTTCAGTTACAGTAAGTGGACCCGATTCTTGGCTTTCGCATAATCGTTCAAAAAGCATTTCTTCTTCAAGAAATAAGAACATTTCCGAGAAATATGTATCCTACTTCGTTTTGCTTTAAAGCCTTTTTGTCTTTCGCACTCTCTTGGGAACTTTTCGCCAATGTAAATAGAAAAAAAACTAATAATATAGGTGTTCTACAAGACGTAGTAATAATCTCTCAGGCGAAACAATACTGACGATTTATTCTATACTTCTTTTAACCTTTGTTTGAACTCTCATTTTAACTAGTATACAGGATAATAAACACTTATTTATAAACTAAACTATACCATAAGGATTGACACAAATGTGTAGATTTTACGGATTGTACATCAAGAGATGATAGTATACAGGATGCAATTATTACGATCCTTATCGTAACGACTAGCGTAGTATAGTTGCACAATGCACACAACAATTAGAAATTACTTAATAATGTCCATAAACTGAGTTGCAGTAGAGTAGCTTCAGCAGCTCTTGTACAAGGATTAGTTAATACCTACTAAATGAACCATCGCTTTTACTTACAGAAAGTTCATCACTTTACCAGAACCTAACACTCACTCGTCTTTGACGCTTTATTAATTTTTCAAACACTTGCTTCTTCTTGAAAATATACAACAATAATACATTTTTTTAATCACTTGTTTTGCATGTTTGAATTTTTATCCTTTCAAACATTGTGAATAAGTTTTATTTGTCAAATGTACAGTGCACAATAATTCAAGAAGTTATAAATACATACATATCCTTCGATATTTACCTGAAGAAAGCGCCCATTTTACCATTATGAAATCGGCTTATTCTAATATTTAAAAAACTAAGACGATCAATAGACATCATATTCATTAAACCTCTGGTTCCTTAACAGTTAAGTCAGAAATGCTCGTGAATCTTAGCCTTCAAGAAATGTCTGTTTTCGCGACACATACGCACTGAGATTGATGCTTCTACCTGGAAAATCGCATGACACTAATTCTATATTAATCAGATCTTTATGAAAAAGAAATTTATTACAAATTTGTGTTAACTAAAATATGTCAATGAAAATAGCTTTTTATTGACTTTAATTTGAATTTAATTAATTGTTTATTCAAAAGTTTCATTAAAAATGGCACTTTACGAGGGTGGATTGATAAGTTTCCGGCCTGACCAAGAGATGGCGCCACTAGGCCTACCTTGAGGTGGCGTTCTATAGTACCATCCTTAGATAGCTTG
>NC_046663.1:97581454-97583526 GCF_010883055.1 Belonocnema kinseyi | reverse complement strand
TATCAGCCTTGGAGGAGATTATGTTGAGAAATAAAAAAAAAAAATTCTTGAAAACGTTGTTTTTCTTGGTCAGGCCGGAAACTTATCAATCCACCCTCGTATGATACTGAAGATTTCTTTCAACTTATTCTATTGCTAATTAATATTCTCACTTACGGTTTTATATACCAAGTTGCAAAGAAAAATAGTAAATTTCAATATTGACTTCAGGAAACAATGTAACTAAAGGTCTTTCTGTATATTTAAATCTAACTGAAAAAATCTGTTCAGTGTTCAAAGTAAATAATTGCAGAAATCCTAATGATAAGTATCTAAATTTATTCTTCGCAAGATTATGTACAACTCTATTACTTAGGTTCATTTTCATCAAAGTTATTCGATTCAAAAATGGCTATTAGTCTTTTCAAAAACAAAAATGAACCAAAGAAACTTGTACACAATCTTTTGAGGAATGTTTGATTTAAAATTCTTAACAATGAAAAAAGATTCTATTTTTGTTGATTTTTTAAATCCGCATAAAGATTTTTGATTGATTCTGATACAAAAGCAATTTTAGACGGAAAACGATAACATAACATTACAATTTGTTTAAGATTGTAAATCCTCTTTTTGAAAAGGCCAGCATAACCTAAAATTATTCAAAAATGTGTTATCTTCTTCGAAATGCCATAAATTTTTATTATATCTTCCGACTTCCGGTGAAAAACGTATTGAAATAACAACGTAACCTAAAATTGTTCAAAACTAATGAATCTTCTTTCAAATCTAGTAACATTTTAATACAAATTTCAATTTTGCACAAAAAACACCAACAGAATACAAATTTTTTGAAAATTTTGAATTGTATTATTTTAAAGCCACATCTTCGAATGGAGTTGGAACCTGTCTCATAATTAAGGGCTCATGTAATGCTAATTAAATGCCCTATTGCCAAATTTAATGCTGCATTATTTAAACAAAAAAACAGGGGTTTCGCTAGCTTAACGTTAAGCTGGCAGAACCTCGTGTGAAATAAATGTTAAATCGAGTTCTGGCATATCACATAATTAAGGGCTCATTTAATGCTCTCCAAAACCACCCAAAATTATTTTCTAAAAGCGACCCCTAATACTGAAAAACCACCCTTAATATAAATGATGCACAAATTGAAAATCCGACCATACCATAATTAAGGGGTTAATATAAGTTATTCACAAATTGTAAATCTGTCCATATCACATTTGAGGGCTCATTAACCCTTAAACGGCCAAAACGCCACTACCGGTACATTGCTTTTCAACGGCCAATAACTAAGACTATTCGACACTAGAAAAAATTGAGACATATATATTTTTATCCCAAGATGCAGTTTAAACAAAAAAAAAACTTGATTTTTCGTGCCTATTTTTTTGTGAACCATTTTTTTGCTTTTTGAGTCTGTAATTAACCTGGAATCTCACTAACGGGTGGAATAAATGTCTAAACTTTGAGAATCCATGGTTCAAAGATCGATTTTTCGTTTTAGTATTTTCAAAATGGCGTCTTAATGGCAACATTTTTGTGAAAACATTCATGAATTTTTTTACAATAAACGATGCGCTTTTCGGAAAAATCAGCAAGAAAAAAAAGTTCTTGTAATCAGCCAAGGAATACGCCTGAGTCTTTTCGAAGCGTTTTGAGCAAAATTTTGGATTTTGCATATGAACAATTTTTGCAAAATTCAAAATTTTGCTCAAAACGCTTCGGAAAAATTCAGGCGTATTTCTCGGCTGATTACAAGAACTTTTTATTCTTGACAAATTTTCCGAAAAGCGCATAGTTTTTCAATAAAAAATTTTCATAGTTCTAAGCATCGTGTAAGAGTAAAATGATTCACGAATATCCATCGTCCGTCTGCCGCAAACAAAGTTTACGTCGCCCAACTATCACCAACGTGGAGGTCGCCGAATATCGATAGTCTCTTTTTTTTTAAAGGATTTTATATATTTTTGTTTTACATTTTTTAATTTTTTTTTATGGAGAATTTTTTTCATTTCAGATTTCAATCCGTTGAAATCATTTTGATCCTGCTGTTTCAGAATGTAATTTTGAGA
>NC_046663.1:97575195-97581354 GCF_010883055.1 Belonocnema kinseyi | reverse complement strand
ATAAAGTTGAGATTTGATACCCGATTTAAAGAAAGTTTATTTTCATTTGCTCACTGTGCATGGTTAGTCGTCGCTTCTCTGATTCTCCTTCTACGAGTCCGGGCAATTCTGCGAAGTCCCGAGCTCTTGCTTCTTCGTGCCTTCTCTTCGCACGCTCATTCGCTATATACCGAGAGCGAGTGACAGATTTTGGTACGATATGTTCAAAAATACCTAAATATTCGATTATTTCGACCTTTATTTATTTATTCATATATCAAACAATTTTAGACCATTTAGTCCGAAAATGGATTAAGAAAAATAAAGCTGTCAATAATTACTGGCCTATAGACTTTTATTCTGGAATGAACAAACCACATTTAAACATAGATAAATGAACAAAAAAAGGTTTTATGTCAAACAATTGATATTAAGTAAATATTAGATTTAATTCAAGTCAATTTATTCGTTACTCCGACTGTTGATATATATGACTAAAACGAAAAACGAACTGAAAAATTTTAAATCCTTTAAAATCTCTTGAAAGTTTTCAAAGCTCTTGAAAATTCCTTACAATTTTAAAAATACCCTAAAATATTTCAAATCCTTTAGAATCTCATGCTAAATTATTGAACTCAATTGACAATGCCTTAGAATCTATTAAAACATCCTAATTTATATCAAATCCTTTAAAATCTCATATCAAACTACTGTAGCCAATTAGAAATTTCTTGGAACCTTATCAAATACTCTTAAATATTTCGAAACCTTTAATATCTTTTGAAAGACCTTGACATCTTTTAAAGATTTCGAAAGTACTTTAGAATTTTTTAAATAACCCTGTCAAAGTTGTTAAAATTCTTTGAAATTCCTCTAAATTATAAAAATAAGTTGAAAATTCCTTGACATCTTTTAAAACATCCTGAAATATTAAAAATCTTAAAAAATCTATTAAATTTTTTAAAGCTCTTGAAAATATATTGAAATTTTAAAAATACCCTGAAATATTTCAAATCCTTTAAAATCTCATATTAAATTTCTGTTATCAATTGAAAATTCCTTGGAATCTTTAAAAATTCTCTCAAATTTGTCAAATTTCAAAGAATTAAACAATTTTAGAAGGGTAATTTTTTTAAATTCTAAAGTACTTTAGAAAACTTGAAAAAAAGTCCTAACTATTTCAAAAGATTCCAAAGAATTTTCAATAGATTTTAATAATTTAGTATGAGATTTTAAAGGATTTGAAGTATTTCATGGTATTTTAAAAATTTCAAGATATTTTCAAGAGCTTTAAGCAATTTCAAAAGAGTTTTTAAGAATTTTAAATATTTGAGGATATTTTAAAAGATTTCAAGGAATTCTCAACTTATTTTTATATTTTAAAGGAATTTCAAAGAATTTTAACAACTTTAGAAGGGTTATCTAAAAAAAATTCCAAAGTACTTTCGAAATCTTTAAAAGATGGCAAGGTCTTTTAAAATATTTTGAAGGTTTCGAAATATTTCAGAGTATTTTAAAAGGTTCCAAGGAATTTAAATTTTTATACAGTAATTTAATATAAGATTTTAAAGGATTTGAATTTATATAGGATATTTTAAAACATTCCAAGTAATTTTCAATTAGTTTAAATAATTTAAAGCCATTTCAAAGAATTTGAACGATTTTTTCACCATATTTTCGGGTTGGAAATAAAAGTATTTTGTTAAAATTTTAGTTTTTTTTATGGATGATTCATCAATTTAGTTAGAAAAATTTGTTTTCTGAAAATCTAACTATTTTGTGGAAAATTCTTTATGTTTTTGGTTAAAAATTAATTTTTTCAACTACAAGTTTAACTATTCTATGTTTAATTGAAAAGTGATCTTTTTAGTTAAAAATTTTTTGTATTTTATTG
Source organism: Belonocnema kinseyi (assembly GCF_010883055.1). NCBI lineage: Eukaryota > Metazoa > Arthropoda > Insecta > Hymenoptera > Cynipidae > Belonocnema > Belonocnema kinseyi. Next base: position 97,579,481 of record NC_046663.1, on the reverse strand, counting down.
AATACTCATCTTCCTTGGTACAAAATTAATCTTTTTTGTCGAAATTTTAACTATAATTAAACCTTAATTTGTTTTATAGAAAATTAGTCTTGATGGAAAATTAATTTCTTTTGTACAAAATTCATGTATTTTATTAAGAATGCCTTTTTTAAGTATAAAATTTAGCTTTTTGGATAGAAATTGAATAAATTTCATTTCTCTTCTGCGCAATCTGAAACTTTTAAATTTTAGGTCTCGCACAAAAAAATTTTTTTGTAAATTCGTTTTTTTTAAAACGTTGCAAACTTCAGCGAGGTGTATATTGCGCATTTGACGTCACAGAGTAGAAGATCGGACTCACTCTTATCATCTTATCGTGGGTACATATTAGAAATATTGTGTATAATATTTTAAGATTTTGTAAAAACAATTTTTTCAGTTAAGAACTGTATCTGTTGTGTAAAAATGAAATATCTATTTTTCAAAGTAATTAATTAAAATAAACTATAATAGCATAAAATGATGTCATATCGAGACGAACAAAAGACAAAGACTTTTTAGAGAAATGTTCCATATATCAAAGAACAAATTTTCTGTCAACAAAAGAACTGACAGTTTAGGCTTTGTACATATTGATCTATTAATAAAGAGATTTTTTGGACCAGTATACCGACAATTTAAGATTTATTATTTTTATAGGAATTAGAAACTTGAAAAATTAAAATTTTTTATATAAGAACGCGATTCTGTAATATTTTTGACTTTATTGAGCAGGCATTTAGTTCGTAAAATTTATAAATAGAATACTTTACCTCCAGTAACATAATGTATTTACAAATTATTCCTAAAAAATGAAAAAATTAGAATTATTTGCCGACTTTATCGAACATAGCACTGCGACACACGTTGCGTCGTTTACTCAAGGTCCACCCTTTTATATAGAAACTTAAATGAAAATGAAGTTTACTGATTTATTAGTAACCAAAATCACAAACGAATTAATCTATATTCTTACTAATAGATTTTAGTAGCATTACCTTGTGATTTTAAAAAATATTGCTTTAGTGAAATTCTAAAATATTTCTATTTCGTTAGTGGAATACTCAATTAATGATTCAATTAGTAAAATTTAAATTATTTATATTTAGAGGGAAGGGTTTTTCTTTAAAAATAACGATTTGGAAGGTGGATTGTCAATATCTCTATTTGGAGGTTCTATGTAGTATGCGCGAGATTCCTTCTAAGTAGAAGTTGCTTTGGTGATTTTCTTTCAATCTTCAGTGTTTGAAAAATTATATTTTCTTCCTATTATATTAATAATGTTTTTTTTTAATATCTCTTGTTCGATATGATCACAGTTCATTGCTATTGGATGATAAAGTGAACGAGGGAGATTGCATTATTGCTTCACGGGGGTGCCATATTCTAAACCCAGCAGGAGATGTGAAAAATGTTCACCCGGCGGTATTTTATTTTAATATGCTCTACCCTATAGTAATTGATTCCGTCTTATCTTGAAAACATGACAGTAATTAAAATAATTACATCCGCATGTTTTATGCTCCCTCAAACTATATTAATTTCAATTTCGAATCATGCGTTCCTTTTTTGTGGAATTCTAAAACACGTAGGGACTTCTATTTTTAATCTATTTTCTTTTGAACGCACAAAACGTAATTTGCGCAACACCCTGGGGTAAAGAGGTTAATAAATTATAATGACAAGACAGTCACTGCTGATATTGGTCTATAAAGGGGCCGCCCGTGGCTGTGGGTTTCCATTTTACAACCGCGTGAACGCCGGGTTTATAGTACCGTGTTCGAGTTTTCTAACAAGAATTGTTGCACACAATTTTGGTTTATTTCGTTCTTTTCGAAAGAGTACTATTGTTAGGTATGACTTAAGTGAGTTTCTACGTTCTTGACAGTTAATCACTAAAACGATTCGCCGTGTAGATAAATCACACAATTTAGGCTCGCTGTAACTATAAGCAGTTTAGAGAAGCGATACGTGAATCTAATTTAAAACGGCATGAAGGAAACTTAAAGTTCAACCCACAATGCACAGTTTCATCTTAAGAAAAAAAGCACATTTTCGACAATTTGCGCAACAAAAAAAATCTAACATGATTCACTCAACAGTGTCGCGAATTAGAAAAAAATAGATCTCACATTTAATGGAGATAATTTTGTTCTTATAACATTTAATTTATTAATAATGTTATTTTTTCTGTTTAAGACAAGTGGTGTAACGATATGTCTTTAAAATCGCGCAATCATTGTTGAAAATCTGATTTTTATTTTTATTTTTTGCAGTTGTTATATATCTTAAATTGGAAATTTTTTCAATTAAATCTAAGAAAAATTATGAAAACCTTTGCGAACTGTGAAACGTTTGTGCTTTTTAAATTTTCTTAAATTTTCAAACAAAATTCATTAGAATATAAAGTGCACAATTTAAAAATTTTGGGTTAGGTTTAGCGTATTACACAAAAAACTGGTATTTTAAAACAAAAATTATTAGATTGCCAAGATGATTTACTATCCTGAACAATTATTTGTTATGGTATGTATATTATTTATGTTCTTATTTCATAATTATTATCATCATTATATATATTATTTATATGTATCTATTTTTAGTACAAAAATATTAAATTTTAATGCACCTAAGTTCTGAACATTCAAATGAACGAAATATATTTTCCAAATTTTATGTTATCCAGAAATATTGTTTCTGCTTACAAATAAAGATATGATTTATAAGTTTTATTGATAATTGCATTACTGCCAATGTAATGAATCAATATCTTTGTACTGTTTATAATTTAGAAAGCAATTAATCAAAAATGTTCATTTTTCGCTCATTCTTGTGCAAAACTTTTCAAATTAAGGCTCAAAACAGCCACAACCGTAATTTTTTTATTGTTAATTCTCTTTTGTTAAAAGAGCTTAGCTCGAGAGTTTGAGCGCACTCACGGCCCACGACTGATGGCTCTCACACTTCGTGCTCGGTCTTTGAATTTCTCCCACATTCGTGCACAGGATTTTTAAAATCAAAGGTCAACGGATCGAGAACTGTAATTTTGTGATTGTTAACTTTCTTTCGGCTTAATGAACACATTCTCATCACGTATCTCGTGACTAGCACTCGATTTTGCCCTGTCAACTTTTCTACATTATACCCAACACTTTTATATCAAATATAATAATGTGTCCTTTTTCTAAAAAAAATTTTTTGTTTTAATCTTATTTTTTACGATTGAAAGAAAATCTACTCGTCCTATCTAAAAATGATTAATAAAAAATCTATAGATCTTTTTAGGCGAACAACTCTCTGTCTGTTCATTTTTGTTCGTACCTTCTGTCGTTTTTAAAAAAAAATTAATTTTTTTATTTTGAATATTATTTTTTACGATTAAAGCAAAAACTACGTGTGCTATCAAAAATTATTCATGAAAAACATGAATAAGTTTTCGTTATTTTTTGGAAGAGTAACTTTTGTCTATTTATTTTTTTCATAGTTTGTGTCGCATCCTATTGAAAAGTGATTATGAACAAATTTGTAGATCTTTTCAGGGCGCGCAATTTTATCTTATTCATTTTTGTCTCATCTTGCATACCCGTGTAGGAATCCTATCAGGGATCCGGCCGGGTCTCAGCCGGATAGCCCCGCTTTGCGCCGGGCGCTGCACAGTGCACAGTGGTCTGAAATAGGAATTTACTGTTCATAATCTCCCACAGGTCGTATTTCTTAACGCATTTAAAAGTTTTTTTTTAGAAATGCTAAGCAATTAATTTTTAAGAGAATTGCGGTTTGCTTTTCTTAAATTTTTTCACAGAGCAACAATATATAAACAAATATAGTGACAAAATTGACCATTTTAACTTTGTGAATTTTTATCTCAAGAGAAAATACAGATAGAAACTCACTATCAGCCGGAATTATTGCACATGCATTCATAGAAAATAATTAATTTTAATAATAGTTAACTTAATTATTATAAACAATTTTTATCAACATATTCTTTATAAACGAGTTTTTCTCATAGCTGAATTGATTTTTCTGAACAAAAGTGATTCACAATTGTCTTTAAAGCCATTTATATACTATAAGCCTTATTAAACATAAACAATATAGATTGTTTATAATAATTTAGTTAAACAAGTCTCCTAATCGGCCGTTTCCTCGTAGAAAAAATTTTTTTTTTTTTTCTTCAATAATTATTAGAGTGACATTTATTGCGGTGACTAACCAACGAAATTAAATAAAGAATAATTTATATGATTGTTATAAACAATTTTTTT
>NC_046663.1:97570943-97575095 GCF_010883055.1 Belonocnema kinseyi | reverse complement strand
TATGCAACTTCCTGAAAAATAAATGAGAAACAAGTGAAAATAAGGTGCAATAACGCTGTACTTGCGTATTCAGAAGTCACTTATCTTTCATTTGTTTTGTACCTAACTTCATGGAAAACAAATTAAGAACAAGTGACTCTCAAGTAAAAAGTACAGTTCCAGGTTCACCGCTAGGTGGGTATCTCTCGCACGCGCTCTCGAAAGAGAAATCATAATTTTGTATAAAACATGAAGTACAAATTACGTACAAATCATGAAGTTACGTACAAAACAAATAAAAGATAAGTGACTTCTGCATACGCAAGTACAGCGTTATTGCACCTTATTTTCACTTGTTTCTCATTTATTTTTCAGGAAGTTGCATAAAACAAATGAAAGGTAGGTGACTTCTAAAAACGCAAGTACAGCGTTATTGCTATGGACAGTTTGCAACAGAAATTGTTATTAACAATCACGAAAATTATTATTTAATGTCCCATATCCAATTTTGGAATCACTGTTAGTTTATTGTCGGATAATTTCAGTGGAAAACCGTCCTTTTTGCATGTAAAAAAAATGGATCATAGTTTTGTTAAAAAAGTTGTTTATAACAATCATATAAATTAATCTTTATTTCATTTCGTTGGTTATTCAGGGCAATAAATGCCACTCTAATAATTATTAAAAAAAACATTTTTTTCTACGTGGAAGCGGCCGATTAGGAGACTTTTTTAACTAAATTGTTATAAACAATCTATATTGTTCATGTTTGATAAAGCTTAAAGTATATAAATGGCTTTAAAGACAATTGTGAATCACTTTTGTTCAGAAAAATCAATTCAGCTATGAGAAAAACTCGTTCATAAAGAATTTGTTGATAAAAATTGTTTATAATAATTAAGTTAAATTTTATTAAAATTAATTATGTTCTATGAATGCATATGCAATAATTCCGGCTGATAGTGACTTTCTATCTGAATTTTTTCTTGAGATAAAAATTCACAAAGCTAAAATGGTCAATTTTGTCACTATATTTGTTCATATATTGTTGCTCTGTGCGAAAAATTAAAAAAAAAAACAATTCTCTTAAAAATTAATTGCTAAGAATTTCTAAAAAAACTTATAAATCGGTTAAGATATACGATCTGTGGGCGATTATAAACAATAAATTCCTATTCCAGACCACTGTGCGCTGGTCGGGGAATGCGGCTAAAACCGTCACGGTAAACTGGTCGGATCCCGGCTTCAATACCGGCCGGGATCCGGTCGTGTAATCCGGGCAAAAAGCGGTTAAGAAATGTTGCTTCAGTCGAGAAATTGGTAACTTGTTTTGTCTTTTTAGGCTCATCTTAAAGATTACGGTGAACTTTAAAAGTAAAATCAAGTGAACCAATTCTGGCAAGAAAATTGGAGCAGAATTTTATTCCCTGATAGAATCTCATAGTAATTTGGAAGCCACGTGGTGATGTAAGGTCTGGATTTTATTTGCGAACTTCGAAGAGACGACGCGACGTGAGTGCAAGGAGCATCCTCGTTCCAGGTGCGAAACTGAAAATTACTGAGTGTCTATACAGACGACAGACACAGCAGGCGCTATATATGGCGATAAATTTGAAATTGTACAGGCTAAACATTGTCTGAATATAGAGAAGTTTATACAAATGGTATAATTTATGTTGTTGCACATAGCAGAATCGATAACAGTTTAATTTAAAATGTTAAATTATTCGAAAAAAGTTGATGTTTTTTTTTAAAGAATTTAAAAACCTCATATTTGTTTCACTGATCTAATAAATCTTTAAATTATAATTTTCAAATAATAATTCATCTAGCATCCATAATTACGTTTTTGAGAATATCACGGCTTTTAAAAAATGTGTAATTTCTACAGAAACATTAGCCTGACCAGTGCCCAGCCGGCTCCCGACAATGGGATATAACCAGGGTTGGCCCAGCCAGTAACCGGCCGGCCTCGGACTACGTGATTCGAGAAAAATGTAGCCTGACCGTCTCCCGCCTGGTTCCTGTCCATGAAACCCAGACAGGGGTAACCCGGCCGGGATCCGATCAGAAACCTTGTTGTATTAGGGCCAACCGGGGAAAGTTTTACACGGGTAGTTTGACCAAAAAATGTAAATTTTTTATTTTTTATTAGTTTTTGTACGATCAAATTTTTAATTTTCAACTTTTCGACCAAATTAAAAAAGTTGTTATGATAATCTTGCAGGGCTTTCAAAAATCAACGTTTTTCTATTTTTGAATTCTTTCATATCATGCGTTGTTTGGCTTAAAATAAAGTGAGCCAAGACAGAATCAGATCTGATCAGTTTTTCGAGAGTTATCGTGCTTTCAAAGTACAGACGACCAAAACCACCAAAAGTTATTTTCGAAAAACCACCCCTAATACTGAAAAACCACCCTTAATATAAATTATGTAGAAATTGTAAATCTGACCATACTATAATTAAGAGCTCATTTGCTCATTTAATACCCCAGCGCCAAATTTAGTGCTCCACTATTTTTTTTAAACCGGGGGTTACGCTAGCTCAACATTAAGCTGACGGTACCCCAAGTGAAATAAACGTTGAATCGAGTTTTATCCGATCACATAATTAAAGGCTCATTTAATGCTCTCCAAAATCACCAAAAATTATTTTCCAAAAGCCAACCTTAATACTGAAAAACCACCCTTAATATAAATAATGCACAAATAGTAAAAAAAATTCTGGTCCTGGTAGCGTTTTGATAAGTGATAAGTGGATAAATAAGTGCTGTTAAGTGGATAGATAAGTGGTGTTTGATAATGAAATAATTAGCCAAGAAATAGCTTTTTAGTTTGCTTCTACATAAATGTTCAAAACTTGAGGTACAACCAAGCGACCGCACTTCGAGTTTTGACAATAATATCCGAGTATTATCCTTTCTTTCATTATAAAAAAAGTCTTACTTTAGAAAGGTATGAAAGGAAACAGAGAATACAATTAACATCTCCTACATAATTTTTTATTTGTTTTGCGGTACTTTGGCATATATTAAGATTCCAGCAAAAATTATTTGGTCTATTTCACTTTTCAAGCAGTGCTTGGTGCCGTGTGCATCGTTATATTCGATCCAGGTGTTATGACGTCTACAGACTGCTGTTTGATGACCAATGCCCATGTTTACATTTTTCGACTTATTCGTCTTTTTATTTTTTGTCGTCTTAGCGTTTAGCCAGCATAATTCCTCTTTAGGATAATAGGATAATCCCTCAGAGGATTAGAATTGTTTAAAAGGTATAAAAGTAGCCTTTAACCCTTAAACGGCCAAAACGCCACTACCGGGACACTGCTTTTCAACGGCCAATAACTTAGACTATTCGACACTAGAAAAAATTGAGACACATATATTTTTATTGCTTAAGATCTCCTCTTTCCGACGGTGCCGATGAAATTCCTCAAAAAATGTATTTATTATCCCAAAATGCAGTTTAAACAAAAAAAAACGTGATTTTTCGTGCCTATTTTTTGTTTGTGAACCATTTTCCAAAGCTTTTCGAGTCTGTAATTAACCTGGAATCTCACTAACCGGTGGAATAAATATCTAAACTTTTAGAATCCATGGTTCAAAGATCGATTTTTCGTTTTAGTATTTTCAAAATGGCGTCTTAATGGCAAAATTTTTGTGAAAACATTCATGAATTTTTTTACAATAAACGATGCGCTTTTCGGAAAAATCATCAGAAATAAAAAGTTCTTGTAATCAGCCAAGGAATACGCTTGATTTTTTTCGAAGCGACAAATTTTCCTAAAAGCGCATAGTTTTTCAATAAAAAATTTCCAACGACTCCGTAACCTTTATTGCACTCTGGCATCAAACCACACCTTCACTGCATTGTCATCCTGGGAATTTTCGAGTACACCCAGCAAAAAAAATGCCAAAGCGTAAAGCCTTAAAAATTGCAACAAACTCCGAATCGGAATGGGATTCCGATGAAAATGATGAACGTATCATCATACCTAATCCAGATTACTCTGGCTCTGATGGAGATGATTCATCAGATGACGAGAATTCGGGATCGGAATTTCCCCTACCGAATGTATCATATAGATCTGTTTTCCATAACTACACAGCATCTCAAAAACAATTGGAACCAAATCACGTTTTTTCATGGAGTAACGAAGAAAAAATTTG
>NC_046663.1:97561301-97570843 GCF_010883055.1 Belonocnema kinseyi | reverse complement strand
TGTTGGATTTTTTTTTTCGATTTTTCAATATTTTGGGGGTTGAAAACGGGGTGTTCCGGATGAAATAGGGGAATGAAACTTTTTTTAGTGTCTTTGGACATCGGGTGAAACCATTCTAAAGCATAAAATTTCAGGTCTTTAAGTTATGGGACTTTGTAGCATTTTTTTCAGTTTCATTATATTAGGGGTAGGAACCGAGGGTGTTCCGGATGAGACAGGGGAATGAAACTTTTTTTATCATCTTTGGACGTTAAGTAGAACGATTCTGAAGCATAAAATTTTAGATCTGGATGTTAGAGGATTTTTCCCGATTTTTCGCTATGTTAGGGGTTGAAAATGAGGGTGTTCCGGATGAGATAGGGGGTTGAAACTTTTGCGGGTAACTTTTATCATCAAATAGACCTATTTGAAACTTTTAAATTTTAGGTCTCGCACAAAAAAATTTTTTTGTAAATTCGTTTTTTTTAAAACGTTGCAAACTTCAGCGAGGTTATATCTGAATGGTATTATAACGTACCCTGGATCCTCGATTTAGGAATATCTGGAACTGCCTGCACACACAGATTCTTAGCTCACTGAGTCAAGGAATGGTTGTCAATCATGCTTACCACGAGTAGCAGAGCGATAAAAGCAGGTAGTACGCTCAGCGGATAAGTGCATTAGCTTTGTATCCAGTGTTTAGTGAGGTGTCTCTATTTTGGTTGTATTACAATTTATAAAAATGCCGAAGGAAAATAAAAGCCAGCGTTTGTCGTTCGAAGAGAAATGTGAGTTCTTAGATCAAGTGGAAGCAGGAATCTCGAAACAAGACCTTTTACAGAAATGTGGTATCTCTAAACTTCCGTATAGGAAAGTGTAACAAGTAATAATATGGTTTTGGAGGCTGCTCTGATAGAATGGTTTAAGTAAGCAGAAAAAACATTATTTTTACATGTGACGGATTGCTGACATTGTAGTGTTTTTCTTCGGGTTACAATCATTTTTTGGATTAGAGACCAAAATGGACGTAATTAAACAAATATTTTTTTACAACAGAGAAAAATCGAACAGCAATGGTTCATACGGCCTCAACTATTAACATTAAGATCGAAGAATAGAATAGCTATGAATCAGTTTTTAAATTATCAACTATTTTTATTCATGAATCAGAGAAAACGCATTTATTTGCAGCTACACGCAGAAAAAAGAAATGTAATATTTACTTATCAAGCATTGTAAATGGTTTCTTGTAACCGTAATAGTATAGACTGCTCTTAATAAGAGGGTGAAAATGTTAACATCACTTATTACACTATTAAGCCATTTCCCTTTCGGGGTAGGCGTGACTCACTCGGTAGGGGAAAGGAGTAGTGTGTGGAAGGGATAGAGAGTTTTCAGATTGATCCAGAATTCTTGTATTATTTATATAAATAACACGTTCGTTCTGCAACACTGCTCCGACCCAAGTTGCTGATCAATCTCTCTAGCAATCACCCCAAGTGAAGATCCTGACGAAGTCGTTATGTAAGGTTCCCCACTTGGGTCCATTAGTGGCCAAGGTGTTTTGTTTTAGGCGTCATTTACTCTACTGATACTCTTTTTATTAACTATTTGCCGGCATACTTTCCTGTCCTGGCATACTTTTCTAGCTTCTAATATGTCCATTCATTTTTTTATGCAGGCTCTCGTGTTTCTTTGACTTCTTATGTCTCTTCTAACTATTACCGAAAGATCGGTACATTCTACCGATCCGATCGGTTTACTTAACTCGCCCCTAAAGTCGCAACTCAACATATCCGCGCGGAGCACCGTGTGAATTCACGACGCAATCGGCAATGAATGGATTGCATTACCTAAAAAATATTCCTTTTTGACATTTATGTGACAGTCGTCACATTACTTCATATTCCCACTTTGCAAGGAAGGGGTTTTATAAAAATAATACAATTTTGGATGGCACAACTTATTCACAGATCGCGTACACTTGAGAGTTTATTGGAACAAGACGTGTTTTTGTTCCGTGATTGTTTCAGCTGACATATAGATATGAGGTAAATGCTATAACTTTTGTTGTGTGTCGCGATGGCATGGTCGCGTATTCAGAAGTCGTTACCGAGGTCCCCACCCTTGGTTATAAATACATTTCTGAATTATTTTACAGATCGAAAATCGTATAATAGTGTAGTGGTTAAGACTATTGACGCGTACTTAGGTTCATATGTGTAATGGACTCTATATCACACACACACACAGCCACTTCCCTTTCGGGGTAGGCGTGACTCACTCAGTGAGAAAAGGAGTAATGTGTGGAAGGAGGTGATCTTCGATTTTTTAAGGGACATGGCTGGTAACACTAAGCACAATTCAAACCACACTTGTATCGAAAAGCTAACCGATATTTATTGCAACATGAAAAACAAATATACAAAATTCCCAACTTTTTCCATGTGCCCAAAAGCGCGGAAAACGAAACCACCGGCAAAAAATTTTTTCTTTGAATTTCGCGAGTTTTTTTTATATTTTTGAGGTTATACACTTCCTATAATCAAGCAACACAAATGTCAACAGGAGACCCGTTGTTTCTTCCAAGAATTGAAGATTGTTCCTTCGTGTCTTCTTGTTAGGTGAAAATTGAGAAAAATACAACTCGGAACAAAAAGGTTCGTAGTATTCATCGACTGTTATTTTCTTCGTGTTATTAGCTCTTTTCAGATAGAGTTAGATGTATACAAAGTAACTGAACAATATATTCGAGGAATAAAATGTTATCGGCATTTTCAATGTGAATAAAAATAGTGCGCTTTTTTTCATGTAACGCAACAGTCCAAAATCGGAAAAATTTTTTTGACGAAAAATCTATCACATCTGTAACGTAACAGTCTTTTTTCCTCGATCATAAAAATATCATAACTATGATGATTTATTAACCTTAGAAATGTTTTAATTGTTAATCGCTGCAGTTATTCCTGTTTTAGAAAGCGAATTCGGTTTTAAAATCTACTGGAACTACTTTGCAACTTCTCATGGAAAGGGTTGCATCGATGGTATTGGTGCAACTGTCAAGATGATAATGAAAAAGCATATTTTGTCTCGCAAATATATTACAAATCATGCTTCAGATTTTTTGCTGCATTCATCGTAACTGCGTCAAAAATCGCTATCGAAGAAGTAACTGAGAGTGATTTTCTACAGATAAATTGCATTTTGAACGCACCTGCTATTTTCAACAGTGCAAAAAATATCCGTGACATAGCATTGGCTCATCAGATTCAAATAATTAATGGAACAATTCTTACTTTCCACACTTCAAAACAAGGATTCAATTTACAATGTTACCTAATTTTAACCTTGTATCTCAGTTTCAACGAATTTAATGAGTGCACTAAATATTTGAAGAGTTGTTTCTACTTTTGAATTTCATATCAGATATTCGGAAGTATAATCGAATGTATTATTACTTTATGTATTGTTACTTAAATGTATAATCGTAAGACAACTTAATCAATGTTATTCGTTGCAAAATTGAACGATTAAAACATTTTTAATACTTAAGTTTACTTTTTGTGTCAAAGTCAATCGCACAGGTAACGTAACAGTCCAAACATGCATATGAAATATCCAAAATATCGAATTCTATCCGTTCTCAAAAATTTCATGTCAAAATCTGCGATTGAATGTAACGTAACAGTCCGCGTTTTTGACCAGGTGGTCAAAATTCCAACGTAATTCCCGCTCTCTAAATCGGAATTAGTGGAAATACGGTCACTAAATTACTTTAGAAAATTTGTAACTTACTTTTAGTCATTTTTAACTAAGATATTACTGAATAGTTGAAAACGACTTCAAAAAGTGGTGAAATGTGAGTAATAGTTAGTAGGAATTTTTACTAATGTAAATGAATGCCAGTCTTTTCACTCATTCCCATTTAGAGAGTTGTATTCCCGGTTTTTCTGGTTGGTGATCACTCTATAATTTAGCTTAATCCCCAAATGTATTCAAGATGGAATATATTAACTGAATAAACACAAATTCGATTTAATTTGATTCAACTAAATTTACGTAACTTTATTTATCTTGAAGTTTCTTCAATCTCAGAATACTGAATTTTCACTTACCTCACCTTTGAAAAAATATGGTACTCGTAAAATAAATGCAGTACCTTATTTGACGTCAAAAAACCGTTTTTGTCCTAGCATCAATATTTGTTATTACCACGGTTTTTTAACAACATTACAAAATTGTTTGTTTTCGAAAAGAAATTAAACTTTTTGTTTCAAATTGCGAGAAATGATGTGAACGAGAGGAAACTGCAACACTGTGCCAATCGTGCGGAAATTTTCCCCACCTGTTGCCAAACAATTCCCATGGAAACAAAATTATGGTCATAATTTCCGCCAGATAAATAGAAGATTCGCACATATGCACTCGCGATGTATACGCTGGATCTATTCTCATATAAAAAGTAGGTATTCAGAACTTTCCGTTTCACTTAAAACACTACGTAACTGATACAACAGCTTTAGGTATATAAAAATTATATTCAAACTCACTTCACTTTTTAACACAGAATTGAAATTATAGTTTCCTTTTTTACTTCTTACATTTCCATTTACTAATTAAAGCAACTTGAAGTTACTGCAAACTTTCTTATTGATATGCGAAAAAAATGTGACATATCTACAAAATAATCAAGTGTTCAAAAAAAAGTCAACGCTGTCATTTTCACTGTTCAGAATTGAAGAATTTTTAATTTAAAATCTATCAAATTGAATAAATTTAAGTTATAAATCAGTAAAACTGAATCATCTTTCATTCCTAATTTTCAAAATTGAACCACTCCAAAAATTTAAGATTTTAATTTTGAAAATTAACAATTAGAAATGCTGCAAGTTTTAAGGTTTAATAACTAAAACTATATTCAAATTTTAATTCAATATATTCTTATATTTCGAAGATTTAAAATTGAAAACTTTACTCTTGATCTTTAAAATCATCGAAATTGAAAATTTGTTTAATTTGAAAATATACCATTAATATTTACGAAAATATCAAGTTTTAAAATAAAAAATTATGTAATTTTGATTCTTTATATTCAAAATTTTTTCTTTTTGGAAGGTTTCCCATGTAGAAAAGTTGGTTGGGGCTCAATTGGGGCCCAACCAGATTGCCCAATTAATAGTTAGGCCCCAATTGGAAAGCCCAATTAGTGCCCAATTGGGCAACTCTCTGGGTTGTAACGGTCAGCCCAACGAATGCCCAGATTGGGGCTTAGTTGGGCAGCCCACTTTATGCCCAATTAATAAAAAAAGGGTACAATTATTCAATTCCTAAAGTTAAAAGTAATAAATAATAAATATTTGTTAGTATTTTTTTAATTTGACGCTACTTCATGATTTAAAAACTCTTAGCATCCACTTATTCCTTTTGTCCTCAATTCCGGTCTCTTCCAACAGTCAGCCCATTCCTAAAAGCGACTGAAGTTGTGTTTTCTGCAATATATTTGGATTAGTACAAATACTCAACTGAGTATGGGAAACAGCAAAAAGCGATCACTTATTTTGTTCATTTCTACAAACTAAAAACGAAAGAACTTTGTAAAAATAATCCCACTTTATGGAAGCTTGAACGGATTCGACTACACGAAAAATGGCGTTCGCAACTGCTTTAGTGCAGACGACAGAGCCCGTCTGCGGCGTTGCGCCTCGCGCAGCCGCACAGTGCACACGTTAACCAATACAGGCGGGGTTTTCAAAATTATAAAATGCTTAGTTTGCAAAAAATGTTTATTTATAATTGTTTCCCTTGAATATGTTACTATACTCTGCTGATCTCTTTGATTTTTTTTAGGAAATATCGATTTTAATTTAAAGCGCACGTCTAATTCGGAAACACTTTCATTATTTTAAGCATATTAAAAATATAATATGTAAAATATATTATACATTTATCGTAAGGTTAAAAGAAAAATGTTATTTTATGAACAATATTTAATGGTCAGAAGTTCTTTTTAAGGATGAAAGAAACAAATTTTCAGGAAATTAATGTACTTTAACATTTTCCAACAGAATATAATAAACAAGCAATGATCGTAAATAGTTCATTTACTATGTAATTTTATAGATTAAGAATTATTTCCATTAATATGAATGAAATATGACTGCTAGATTCTGCTCGAATCGCTCATTATTTTTCAACCCGTGTGCCCAATTCATTATTCGTACGGCGTTTTTTTATCAGCACTATCTCGATTTATTTATTTATTTATTCCTAAACGGATACAGTTTACAATAACTTTACCGAAGTAAATAGCAGCTGATCACAGCTGATATTTTATCTTTCTACTGCCCTCTATCGATATAACTGGAGTTACATTTTGTGCGAACAGACTCGTTTGCTCCAATTGTGCAATATCTACATAAGTTTTCACAATTGAATTTTCGGAATAATGAGAATGCATTCAGGATTTGGCTGGGATTGCATCCACCGACTCTTACGATTAAAATAATCTGTCAATTAATTTATGATGCCCACTATGGGCGTTCTATGGGTATGCCCAATGAAAGCCCAATCAAGAAATCAAACACTGATCGGCTTTGTCAAAATGAGTTTTGATGCTGAAAAATTCGGAATAATTGGAAAAGTACCAATTGGTACCCGACTGGTTTGCTCCGATAGTGCCCACTTTGGAAGTTCTATGGGTAAGCCCAATGTACGTCCAAGCACAGAATCAAACACTCACCGACTTTATCAACATAAGTTTTGATAATGAAAAATTCGGAATAATTGGTAAAGTTTCAAGATTTTGGTTAGATTGCACCTGCGTAATTATTTAATGAAAATAATTTGTGAATTAATGTCACTGTTTGTTAACTGGGCTGCCCAGTTAGGGTCCAATTGGCACCCAATTATTAGTTGGGCTAAGTTGGGCTGATTTCCACATGGGTTATGATTGAAAACTTGGCTTTCAATTTTCGAAATTATGGAATTTGAACCTTTGTAAACCTTTCAAAAAGAAGAGTTTTTAGTTTTAAAAATTTAATATTAAAAATTGTGTAAGTTTTAAGATTTACAATTTAAAACTCTGTAATTTTATTACTTTATATTGTAAATGTCCTCAAGTTGGAAAATCTAAAATTGAAAGCTTGACTTTTGATCTTCAAAATCATCCAACTTGAGGAATTTTTATTTACACATATTTAAAATTGAAGAGTTTTCAATTGTAGAATCTTGAAAAATTAACTATTAAACAAAATTCAAAATTACATTATTTTAAATTATACACATTAAAAAAATTTTTTAATCTTCAAGAATGATCTATTTCAAAAAGTCCTTTAAAATGGGAAATTGTTAATTGTATAAATACCTGCAAAATGAACCAGTGTCAAAAATGGAAGTCGTTCATTTGAATGTCTAGAACTTCAAGCACGTATTTAAGACCATCTTATTAGGAAATAAAATCACTAATGCCCTTAATTATTTATTTCCTTGGTGCTAATTCCTACTAGCATGTCTTATATTTAAATAAAAGCTGCAGATTACTAAAAGCCGATTAAAATAAAATTGGACCTAAAGTTGTATGAAAGCTGATGTAGCTATTTTAATATTAATTTTAATTTATGATCATTAATTATGTTTTATAGCACCTAAAATATAAGCATCTCTAATTTAATTAGGCAATCAAATTAAAGAAACATGTTATAAGCGCGCTACGCTGTTTTCGCCAGTGTAATATAATCTAATCTAATCAAAGTAAATTCAATGAAACGTATATCTCTGCCCTTTTAGAAAAATGTGTACAATCGCATAGAAATACAGATATTCTTCCTACTGACTACCCGTACGTATGCTCAGATTGGTTCACGGTTTCATTCCAAGGCGCCCGAAACGAGTCTCATGAAGAAATCATTTGGTTTGCCTGCCAGCAGAGCAGATCGAGGATCGCAATTTCATTTTGTGAATGCGTAATGACGTCAGGGTGGCTCGTTTCTCCGCTTCTTAGAAAACGAAATTCCTCAGTAAAAACGTCTTGCCCCGAGATGCTCTCCATTATTAAAATAGTCCCGGTTTCTAACCAAGGAAACTCGTGACTCTCACTCTTAAAAGGGCGAGGTCTACCAACCACCTTAAGTTTTTACTCTCAGAACGTTTTCAGCCCTCAACCTTTTTCGGTGAAATCTATTAGTTTAGCTTAACTATGAAACTTCAGTCTAATGAAACACCAATTTTTTCACAGAGGTTACCAAAAAATACATTCAAATTTATGTTTTCGTCTTGAATTACGTTAAAAGTTTTATCTGAATGTATTAACTCTTGAACAATCACTGTTGCAGCTGAGAAACTTTCACGCAACTTTTTTCTGGAGCCTTAGTAAAAAATGGACCTTTTCTTCGTCACCATTTTGGAGGTTTATTTTATTATTATTATTATTATTATTATTATTACACCATTAAGCCATTTCCCTTTCGGGGTAGGCGTGACTTACTCGGTGGGAAAGGGAGTAATCTGAGGAAGGGATATAAAATTTCTAGATCTATTGAGAATTGTCGTGATATTTATTTAAATAACACGTTCATTCCGCAACACTGCTCCGACTTAGGTTACTGATCAATCTATCTATCAATCACCCCGAATGAAGAGCCACACAAAGTCGCCATGTGAGGTTCCCCACTTGGGTCCATTAGTATCCAAGGTCTTTTGTTTCAGGCGTCATTCCCTCTACTAACACTCTTTTTATTAACTATTTGTCGCCATATTTTTCTGTCCTGACATACTACTCTAGCTTCTTTTATGTTCATGCATTTTTTCATCCAGGCTCTCGTGTTTCTGTGGCTTCTTATGTCTCTTCTAACTAGTGTCTCATTCATACATTCTAACCATTCTTCCCGCGGTCTGTCTCTGGGCACGCTCCCACTTACTTTACCTTGATACACTTGTTTCGTTAGTCGTTCATTTGGCATTCTCTCAACATGCCCGAACCATCTTAACCGATTTCTTTCCCATGTATCTACTAACGTCTCTTCTGAACCACATTCTTTGAGAATTAACTCGTTACTCACTTTGTCCATCAGAGTTTTCCCGCATATCATGCGCAAGAATTGCATGTCAATTGCATTAACTTTACTCTCATCTTTTTCTTGATAGGTCCATGTCTCGCTACCGTATAGTACAGCCGGTACAAATATAGATTTATGTATTGCCATTTCAGCTTTATTTGATATATTTTTACTTCCGATAAGGGGCCCTGCTCTACCAATAACCTTCTTACCTTCGTTTATGCGTCTATCTAACCCCTCCTCTATCTTCCCGTCCCTAGTAAATAAGCTACCAAGGTACACGAACTTATCAACTTGTTCAATTCTCTCATCATTTAATACATAAGGTGAGACATAGTCTCATTTACCACAAGGTGGGGTGTCTCCACACCCCAGACATTTCGAAACACATTGCGAATAATTTATAGCATAATATTGTTTCTAAAGTATTTCACAAAATTATACTATTATTCAAAGGACTTTTTCAATCATTTTCTGCTAAATTATAACGAGAAAATTGCATTTCTTAGA
>NC_046663.1:97560109-97561201 GCF_010883055.1 Belonocnema kinseyi | reverse complement strand
ATGGGTAGGCATCCAAAATCAGGATACGAAAAAGGTATTAGGTAATTTCGGGGATCCAATAACAAACTATAACGGAGATAAATTATTTGGCTTATGCTTAGAAAGGGGTCTGTTCATTAAAAATACTAGGTTTAGGCATAAGATGATCCACATGTACGCCTGGTCCAAAGAAAATAACCACAGTATAATTGACTTTGTTGTTGCAGATGAAAGACTAAGAAAGTTAGTCAAAGATACAAGGGTCATGAGGGATTCTGAATGCGAAACTGATCATTACCTTCTGATCTCCAAAATTAACTTAGGTCGGCGATGGGGAAAAAATAGAACAAAGAAAACAAAACAATGGCGAATAAAAATTGAGAACCTAAAGAAACCGGATGTTCGAATAGATTTCCAAAGTAAAATAATCGAAAGCATAGGTAGGGCAACATGAGAGGAGCTTATAAAAACAAAGATACAGAGGGCGCATGGAGAATGTTCCGGGATATCATTGTTAGTGGTGCGATCGAAGTGTGTGGTACCGTGGTTGTAGGAACAGTGTCTGGTGATGCGTGGTGGAATGATGAAATTCAGGCTGCCCAAAAAGCAAAGAAAGAAGCGCACAGGAGAACTGTGAACATCGTAGGTCTTAGCAATGAGGAAAGAAATGACGTATAAATGATTACAGATACAAAAAGAGGATACTCAAACGATTAATTAAGGAAAGTAAAGATAAAATTAGAGCAAAAGAAGAGAAGTAAATACAAAACGACTTTGAAGGAATCAAGAAACTGTTTTATAAAAAAATAAAGGGAAATAAAAGTACAGAAATTGTCGACATAATAAATAGTAATGGGGAAATGCTATATGATGCAGACGGGATACAAGAGGCTTTCAGAAACTATTTTAGGGGACAATTCGGAGATGAAGCTATTGGACACCACACCTGCGATGTTTAACATGATGCGTTAGACTGTGTAAATAGCCTTTGTGTTTCCTGTAACTGGAAAAATCTAAGAAATGCAATTTTCTCGTTATAATTTAGCAGAAAATGATTGAAAAAGTCCTTTGAATAATAGTATAATTTTGTGAAATACTTTAGAAACAATATTA
>NC_046663.1:97558994-97560009 GCF_010883055.1 Belonocnema kinseyi | reverse complement strand
CTATTCCGCACCGGGACCAGATTGTATCGAAACCTTCTGGTGGAAGAAGTTTTCTTCAACCCATCAGCATTTGGCCCGTATTTTCACCTCATATTTGAAGTCCGAAGAGTCGATTCCAGAATGGCTGGTGGAAGGTCGCACAATACTCCTGCCGAAAATAGGCAACTTAGCTGACCCAAAGAACTATAGGCCAATAACTTGTCTGAACACGCTTTATAAGATATTCACAGCTATCCTATATGATAGGATTGTTAGGGCAATTGAACCTGTGTGGCAAGAAATGTATGAACAACGAGGCTCAAAGAAAGGCGTAGCCGGATGTCGGGAGAACCTGCTCATCGATAGATGTGTCTGCAAAGATGCAGCATTCTACCAGCGTGACCTGTCGATGGCCTGGATTGATTATCGGAAAGCTTTCGATTCTACATCCCATAGACTTATCATCTGTCTGTTGGAGATCTTAAAGGTTCATCCGCAAATAGTTGGGTGCATAGAGAGATTGATGCCGCTTTGGAAAACCAGATTAACTATCTCATCTGGCAAAAATCGTGTGAAAACTAACAAGGTCACGTTTCAGAGAGGTGTCTTTCAGGGCGACACCATGAGCCCACTCCTCTTTTTCCTTACATTATTGCCACTATCTCTAGCACTGCACCATTTCGACGGGTACTTGTGCGGCAAACCTGCAGATTGAAAGTACAAGGTCACTCATGTATTTTACATGGACGGTCTTAAGATCTATGCTAAAAACGGAGAGCAACTGCGTCTAGCTCTGGGGATTGTCGAACGATATACTAAGGAAATTGGAATGGAATTAGGGTTAGACAAATGCGCCAAGGTTTATTTGAAGCGAGGAAAACTTAATGGCATCCCTGAAGATCCTGAGCTCGCCGTGCTCGGCGTGCCACAGATTCGCATTCAGGATGTGACATCTATAAAGGATACTCTCCGAAGCAGATACAAACGTCTCATCCGACAGATTTGGTCTTCCGAACTGTTGGCGAGGAACAAAGTA
>NC_046663.1:97546313-97558894 GCF_010883055.1 Belonocnema kinseyi | reverse complement strand
CCCCACCCCGCCGAGAACAAAAATCTCCGCGTTTGTTGTAGTTTTTAGGTTTAAAACTTCTTTTTCTTCCAAAAATTGTGATAAATGGATATAAATTACTTATATTTAAGTCGGTTTTCGGGTTTTATATTATCTGTATTTTATATTATCTATTCTGAAAGTACACGTCCGGTATCTCTGAAGTCTTTTTAAAACTGACTTAAAGGACAAAGCTAGAAACACATGTTAGAGATGACTTACAATTACGTCACATTCCCTGTGACTTAAAAAACGCTACAAAGGAGGTTTTAAGAAAAAGAGGTTCTTCAAAGTCCTTTCAAGACCATTGAAATTTTCTAAATAAATCGCCTCTAAAGAGTTTACTTTGATAAAACTTTAGGCATTTCTAGAAAGACAGACCAATTTTCCAACAATAAGAACAGTTCAATTTTGAATTTTTAACTAAATACACCTTTGCTATAATTATTATATAATATTTGATCTGTGATCCATTCTCGGACCCATTAATTCTGTTCAAATAGAAACTCGTATGTTTCGCTCGCTTGTTCGCCTGTACACTATCTAATATTTTTTCCCGGAATTGTTGAAATTTGACGAAATTTGATTTAAATCTGCTCAATTTTTAAGTCTTCCAGTTTCAAACTAACGAATATTTAACCCTAAGAGTACGAACTATAAAAATGTTATCTCCGCACGGACATGGGTTAGCCTAGCCCGGCAACTTTGAGCAACTGTATATGGGACTGTAATTCCTGAATTGAAACATTTTTTCTTTAATCAATCGGAAATTTATTCAGAAATACGATCGTTTTATTACTGGTGATATTATTTTATCTAACAAAGTTATATTTGAAAATATAAACAATTTTTAAAAAATGCATGGAAAAAGTTCTTTTCAAAAGCTTTCCATTTTTTGGAAAAAAAGATTTAAAAAATTTTATAACTCGTTTTTGAAAGCTGAAAAGTTGTACTTTAAAATGGCTTCAATTAATTTTATCATAAATAAATTTTACAATACAATAAATACTGGTTATGTTAAATTATAATTTTTATAATGTAATAAAAATGTTTCTACAATTTCATAAGCTTTGACATTGAAAAATTTAATTTAGTTTTCAATTTCAAAGTACCAAATATTAATTGCTTCGAATCGAAAATTATTCAATTGAAAAGTTTTCAATTTTGAACGCTTTAATTAAAAATAATGCAATTTAATGCATTTCTAATGAAATTGTCCAATTTTGAACATTTTAGTGTAAAATTGAGCTTCTGTTTTAAAATCTTTCAATTTCAAACTCTTTTATTTAGAAATGATACAAGTTCATTTCCTTTTGATTCGCTTAGAAATAGTACATTTTGCCCAAATGTTACATAATTTAAAATAGTTTTAATTGGAGAGATTTCGTTTTAAATTCGTTTAATATATATTTTTCTATAAATTTCAAACGCTTTCTATTAAAAATGATTAATAAATTATTATTGTTCCAAAAATTTGTAAAGCCTAATATTATAAAATGGGTTTAATAATTTATTTTTAAACTGTTAATATTTTTAGTGTCAGGAAATCAAAATACAGGGACGTTAACGGGCGCGTGAGCAATGTACTGATAATGAACAATGAAAAAGACAAAATATTATCCCCAAAAAATTTCTCTAGAGTTTATCTTTTCCACCAAAAGAGGCAAACAAACCCCAGAAGATATTAGTAAGTGAGCCAAAGTTGATTTAAAAAAACTAATAGAAAGTGGCTTTTATCAGATAATGTAAAACAAAGCGATTTCCTATGATAATCGTCTAATTACAGAGTTACGAACAAGGTTCTGTGCTCATTTACTCAAACTATAGTGATTTCGTTTCTTTAATGTAACCATGAATTGCAATGCAATAACCGAGTTGAGTAAAATGCTGCGAGTAAAAACTAGTGCCGAAGTAATGAAAGGCTGATAGCTCTATTTATCTCGTATAATCTGTTAATATACGAAATTAGCTATTGGTTAATAGATTCTGATCCAGTGTTTCTAGGTGCCCTGCAGCTTAAGCTGTTTTTTTAAGTGCAGTTAGTCGCCTGAAACGAATCGTGCTGTTGTGTCCTAATGTCAGCTGTTAGCTGACAGTGACTGCACTGAAAATAGAAATGAGAAAAGAAGCGGCAATATAAGAACCGAGGGGGCAGCAAAATAATTAAGAACAGTTTATTTGGACGCGGTCATCAAATAAAAAGAATTTTTAGAAGTTTAATTTTAATTGGCTATTCAAATTGTTTTAAATTGGAACAATCATAAATTTCAAGCGCTTCCATTTAAAAATGAAAATACTAATAACTAAAATTCTTTTTAAATTTGAAAATCTTATTGAAGTTGAATAAGTTTCATTTCTAGGCTGTTAAAATTAGAAAGTATTGTTTTAAAAACATACAAAGTTATTCAATTTCGAAAGAACAGCCTTAAAAATTAAATAGACTCGAGTTGAATAATTTTAAAGCGCTCATATATCACATTTCAAAATTAAATGCTTTAAAAACTAGTATTCAAAATAAAAAATTTCATCTCTCAAAATTGAACTACGGTCAATTTAGAACAATATAAATTCAGCAGATCCAAATTAAAAAATTACGGAATAAAGATTTTAATACAGTGAGCCCAAGATTTAGTGCCGGTTTTGGCCTAAGTGAACACCGCACATTCCCTCGCAGATTGTCTCACCTATCCCCGCGACAAAGGGTTAATTCTCAGAAGAACTAAATCACGGAACACTAAAACGCGGGGTCACCGTATTCAATACTTTCTTCAGACTGCCTAACTACGAATAGGTTGACCACAAACTGGAATATTTTATTTTTCATTATTTTTGTGCAATCAAAATTTGAAATTTCGATTTTCCAGGAAAATCAAAAAGTTTGTTATGATAATCTTGTAGGGCTTTCAAAAAGCAATGTTTTTCTTCTCTTGAATTTTTTTCATATCGTTCGTTTTTTGGCTTAAATTTTTCATTATTAAGAGTTACAATTAAAATAGTCAAACTTTCAGAGCTATGCTTTATTCAAAATTTAAATTTCTTAGAAATATATTTTAATTTATTTACAATCTCGGAATTAAAGACTATTTTTTTTAACAAATATATTATACGTTCTTTTATTTCACATTTGGTAAAGAAGTACAAATTGATTACGTCTTTTTGTTCATTGTGATTTATTCTTCGTTTTTTTAACGGTTTAAACGAAAAACATTCGTCAATCGAAAAATTGTAAACAGAATAACGTGTGAATTATACAAATTACATAATCGACGTTCAGCATCAGTAGGGACGCACATTCTTTCTACGATAAAAAAACTCCAGCAGAAAACACCAGAGCGAGAAAAAATAAATTGGCTTGGTGCCAGACTAAAGTTATTTCACAAGATACAATATAAAGATATCTGTCAAAAATGACAGAAATAGCTGCTGGGACAATCTTCTAACGAAGCAAAACAAACTAGAAACCTTTTTTTCAAAAGACATTGATTCTAAAACATTAATTTTTTCAAGCAGGGATTTACTTTTATTTTGTTTTTCTGTAAAATATTAGATTTTGGAAGAATTGAGTTAGATTCTTTTTGCAGTTTCCTAAAAAATGAATACAAATTTCATGGCTTTCTCTAAACTCTAGACTGCTACACAACCGGGAAAAAGTTTGGGTAGATTAACATTTTCCAAAAATGTATTATCACCATTGGATCTAATAAAAATATTCAATACAATCTTTTCAAGTTTCTTATTTCAAAATGTACAAATACCTGGGTTAAATTTCAAAGATTGAGAGGCTGCCGTGTAGTGCAAGATTCCTGTTAAATGCACATTTTTATAGATAATAAAATAAAATAAAAATCCATTCATTGCTTGATTCATGAGTCGAATTTTACGAACTGAGTCAACCTGTGATCGAATCGACAAAAGTTGGATCGAGTCAGCAGCATATGAGTAAATCGACGTAAAAGGCAAATAATTAGAGGTTTCCGATCGTTTATTTGGTTCTTCAATTCAAATTTTGACAAGTTTGTAGCATTGGATTTTTGAAATAGAAAAATGGTGGATTCTACACTATCGGGAACGAGCAAAGGTCCGTTAAGCTGGCAGGACCACATTGCAAAAATGGACTGAAAACCTATAGGGAATTTAGGGCTCAATTAGGGCTAATTTAATGCCCCATTGCCAAATTTAATGCTCTTTATTTAAACAAAAAAACCGGCATTATTTCTTTTCACAATAATTTAGGGCTCATTTAGGACTCTGGTAATATGATAATGAAAAATTTAAACAAATTGTTTGAATAATTTTTGTTTAAACAATTCTAGTAAAATTGAATTAAACAAATTTCTTCTTCTACCCTATGCTCACTTAGGGCTCCATGAATATGATATTTGGATTAAACAAAAAATTGTTTAAACAAATTTACCACAAAAAAATTATTTTCTTTTCGTTTCTCTTGCATAATTTCAGGCTCATTTAAGGCTCCTGAAATATCATCCACTGAAATTCTTGCGATATTTTCTTTTCCCTTTTTTTTGTTATAAAGGGTGATTTTTTTAGCTTGAAACTTTCAAATATCTAGAAAAATAGGCACTCTATGAAAAAATGTTATGAATCAAAATTTTATCACTCTAAGGAGTACATACACTGATGTTAAAATTGGTTTCCCCATACTGCCCCCTGTGGGTGGGGGTGGGGACAAGTTCGAAATCTTAAATGATATTTGAAAATTTTAAGTTAAAAAATCACCTTGTATATGGTGTTGTGCTACCTTAAAGTTATAAGAAAGACGTGAAGAAAACCATAAAACCCATTTTTACTCCTCGCATAATTTAGGGTTCATTGAGGACTAATTTGGGCCCGTATTACTAAATTTTGGTCTCTTTTATTTTTTGTAAAAAATAGTGTTTGCAATAGTTTAACAATATGTTAGTTCAAGATTGCTGAAAAACATAATAAAAATGATTTTACAGAAAATTCACCTCATAGAATAATTTAGGGCTCATTTAGGGCTCTGGGAATATGATAATTAAACATTTAAAAAAATGTTTAAACAATTTTTTATCTATTTTTACAAAAAATACTAGAACTCAACATTTGGGAATATTGGCCCAAATTAGTCCTAAAGGAGCCCTAAATTATGGGATGAGTAAAAATGTGTTTGATGGTTTTCTTCACGTATTTTTTATAACGTTAAGGTGACAAAACACCATATATATAAAAAAAGGGCTAAGGAAATATCGCAAGACCTTCGGTCAATGATATTTGAGGAGCCTTAAATGAGCCTGAAATTATGGAAAATAAACGAAAATAAAATAATTTTTTTGTGGTAAATTTGTTTAAACAGTTTTTTGGTAAAATCAAATATATTCATGGAGCCCTAAGTGAGCCTTAATATAGGGAAGAAAAGACATTGGTTGAATTCATTTTTACTAGAATTGTTTAAACAAAAATTGTTTAAACAATTTTTTTTTATTTTTCACCCTCATATTGCCAGAGCCCTAAATGAGCCCTAAATTATTGTGGAAAGAAATAATGCCTAAGTCGTTTTTTTCTCTGTGTGGTCCTGCTAGGTTAACGTTAAGCTAGCATGACCACAGGTTTTGTCGAAAAATTGCGGAGCATCAAATTTGACAATAGGGCATTAAGTGAGCCCTAAATCAGCCCTAAATTATAGAGCAAAGAAATTTTGAAAAATTAGTTTTTTACTGGGTGTGTTTCTGCTATCTTAACGTTAAGCTAGCATGACCACCGGTTTTTTTGTTTAAATGAAAAGCATTAAATTAGCCCTGAATGAGCCCTAAATTCCCTATAGGTTTTCAGTCCATTTTTGCAATGTGGTCCTGTCAGCTTAACGGACCTAACGAGCAATGATGCCGGCTGTTTTTCATTAAAAGCGAAATACTAAATAAAAGAAAATTTCGTATATAATCATGCAAACACCTGAAAAAGTAATTTTCGAGGTCAAACCTGATAAAAATCATGCCAATCATGACATAATCATGCATGTGGTAAAAAACGTTTTTCTTTGTTCATAAGCCTAATATAGTTCAAGATTGGCTAAACAGATTTGAATGATATTTTAGACGGAATACTGTTTACGTTATACTTAATAAGGGAAAAATACTTAGAAGATCCAAATATATTTTACAAGGCCGGAAAATCCATGGGAAATCAACTACTTTTCATATTTTATGAATAAACTGACTCAAACTTTTATAAATAATTATACATTTTTTTATATTGACACTTAAGTTTCTTTATTTACATCGGCCAAACTAAAATCAAAAGGAAGTATGGTAGCTGTGATTTTTCATTTTCCTGGAAAATTCGATAAAACAAGAAAAAATGTGCATTTTCAGCTTTATTATCTGACAAAGCTATTGTATTATAATAATGTTTTATCAAATTTTCCAGGAAAATGAAAAATCGGAGGTACCAATTTTCCTTTGGATTTCAGTTCGACCGACGTAAAGAAATAAACTTAAGTGCTAATATAAAAAAATTTATCATTGTTTCTAAAAGTTTAAGGCATTTTATTTATAAAATATGAAAAATACCCGAATTTATATGTCTATGTGTCTAACGTGTAGGGCCTAGGCCCTACCCCGTGTTTCCTATGTCCATGGCAAGTGCATACAATTTTTATCTAGCATAATACATTCTTTTGTTATTATCCCTAAAAAAAGAGTCCGGGGACGTCCGTTAAAATATTGGGTAGCACTCCGCATCCATTTTTTAAACATTTTCATTTTTGGGAAAAAAAGCCGTCGGAACTGAACCCGATTTCCCACACGACGAAGTGTGGTAAGAAAGAGGTGCGGGTTTGACCTACGTTATTTCTATGACCAGTCACAGGGACGCCCCCCCCCCAAGACGTTGGAAATGTGTAGGGGCTTGACCAACGTTATTTCTATTACCAGTTACAGGGGTGCCCCCCACATGATTTTGGAAATGGATAGGGATGTGACCAACGTTATTTCTATGACCAGTCATAGGGGTACCCCCCGCGAGACGTTCGAAAGGGGTAGGGGTTTGACCAACATTATTTCTGTGACCAGTCACAGTGGTGCCTTTCCGCCTCCACGGGTCGTTAATCATGATTCTTGATTCGCAAATCCACAATAAAGATTGATCTAGGTATCATATAACGTTCCATTCAAAGCGTCAAAAGCCAAAAACTAACAAAGTAACTTTTAAATTACAATTCCTTTCTCTAAAATGCGTGGCGGTCTCTTCCATATGCTTTAAATGTGCTTTTTACCGGTACTGATAGTGTTTACACTTTGCAAAAAAAACGTAAATTTTTTAGTTTTAACGTTGAAAATGATATTTGCAGGTAATGTAGTTTTTTAAAGATCTGACCTTGCAAAAAAATCTAGCATTAAATAATAACAATTATTATGATTTCAAAATTAATTTTCAGCGGACTTTAATTTTTCATTAATTTTTAATTCTAAAAGTGTGCATGCAAATAGCTTGAAAATGTAATGATTTTTAACAATTAGCTCTTATTCTACATCAGTAAATAAATCTTATTATGATATACAGATGCGTTCAATTAGTTTAGTAACTTTTAACAGATCAATTCTCAGCTGAGGGGAATCGAAGAATTCGACTAATGACACACGCTGAGTCTATTCGGATTTTTTCAATTCGATCAAAGCTTGAATTAATCCTGAAAATTAGACTCATGACTAAAACGGTGGCTCATGACTCACGCACCGAGCATACACATCACTGAATTTAATATATTCTAAATTCCCTGGTTCACGTAAAAAGAAAAATTTCTGTGTATTAAAGGTATGATGGCGATAATATTTTTTTTAATTACATCAATTTACTCTGATGAAGAAGGTTTCCCCCAATTGTAAGGAGTGGCTATCTTGGGAATCAACATCTCGAAAAGGAAATCGTTAGGGACTTTATGATAATTATATTTAAAGGCTAGTAGTAAATTGATGATCAAGTTCTATAATTCGATCTGTCTAGCGAGTCTTGTCTTTGTAATCTCTCAAAGCTAACCAACCAACGAAGCAGCCAATTCGCGAACGCGGCTCGTATTAAAGACGCTAATCCTATCTCCGGCATGAACGAGAGATTCTTAAGAAGTTAAGGCCGCCAGTCAAGCCTTGACTCACCATCTTGGCGAAAGCTTCAGGAGCGTATCTAACAGAAGAGAGGTTGAACTCACCTAAAACAAAAAAAAATAAAAGGGGTTAATTTGATAAAACCTTAATCGAAATTTCCTTAAATTTCTTTTGACAGCGCTTCAATAAGTCAACTTTAGGTAAAAAAAAACTGAAATTAAAAGGGGAAATCATTCATTATTAAAAAGTGCATTTCAACAATAGCAGCTTTTCAAAATATTTTCTTAATCTTCACAAAATCTGCATTAGACTTCACCACTTTTTGTTCATAAAATACATAAGCAAAAATATAGGTGTTTATACGTATGATTTACCGCGGTTCTTCTTGAAGCCAGTGTCATTTTTAGATGGCAGTAAGCTGGGAAGAAACAATTTAAAAATTACAAAAAAGACTACTTTGAAAATAAAAATAATTTAATTATTATTAACAGAATTATGAAAATAACAATTTTTCGAATTAATAGTTTCTTTAGAATGTTCATTCTATTTGTTTAAAAGGAATCATATTTTTGGTTAAGAATTCACCTTTTTTGGTCAACAATTTTATTATTTAGTTGAAATTTGTTCAAAATTAAACAATTTGGTTAAAAAATGTATTTGTGATTGAAAAATCTTTTGTAATTGTATTTATCCAATAGAGTCCCTAGGGCTAAATAGCCGATCTTATTTTATAAGAGTAACCTTTCGGATTAATTGATCTGTTAAAAAATATATTTGATATTAATTCTTTTTTAAGTAGTGGCTTTATATAAATATTTAAATATTGCTATAAGACCAATAGACGAAAAGAACTAACATCAAATATAATTACTTGTATGATACATAAATTCATATAATCCTACATATAAATTCGTCTTATGAGGTAGAATGAATCTTCTTGGTAGAAAATGAACTCTTTTGTTGAACATGTTATCAATTGAATAATTTCGAGTTTAAAATTTAACTGTTATATAGAAAAATCATCTCTTTGAATTCAAAATTTAACAATTTAGATGAGATTTTTTTCCTTTCTTGACTAAAAAATCTCGTTTGGTTAAAAAATCAACTATTTTGTTGAAAATTAGTCTCTTTGGATGAATTCAACTGTTTTTCATTTTAAATAAAAATATTGTTTGGTTGACATATCATCCATTAAATTTTTTGGGAGCTCTTTTTTTTGCAAATGCAACTGCTTGGTTAAAAGTTGAACTACTTTGTTAAAAATTCACCTTTTTGGTTTAAAATTCTACTAATTGGGTAAAAACTTGACTAATTTGTTAAAAATTTACCTATCGTATTAAAAATGCAATATTTAAATGGTTTAGAAAATATTTAAAATTATTATAATCAAAAAGAATCTGTTTTACAACGTCTTGTTTTCTAATGAGCTAATTCTTTAAAAATGAATAAGAAATTATGAAAAAAAGGAGGGGGGGGGGGGGGGGGGGGGGGGTTGGCCGAAAATGATCTATTTGAGACGATTTAGAGTATTTTTCATATTTACGGGGAAAAAGGGCGATTAGGTTAAAAAGGGCAGTGACTGTGATACCTGTTGTTAGTACATCAGACTGCATTTTAGTTCATTTAGAATTAAGGGGGCGTTGAAAGTCATTTGGAGGCTTCTGGAGTCTGGCGGTATGCGAATTTTGGGATTTTCCATAGGTCTGACTTTTGGGCTTTTTTCGGGCACCAATTAAAATTTTTGGTCTCCTTTACTATTTTCTACAAAACCGATTTTCTTGTGGAGGTGCTAGCTTACATTAACCCAGCCCGCCCCCTTGTTAAATTACTAAATAATAAAAATTTAATTCCACAAGAATTTTGGGCTCTTGTAATCCAGAAAAATATTTCCCTAAAACAACTCTTAACTTCCAAAATTAACCACATTCAAAAAATTGAAATTTTTTAGTAATTTAATCACGGCATATTCTTGGGCTTTTTTGGGCTCCAAGAAAATGCCCACTCCGATTTTTATACTCCAACCCTTAACATCAAAAATCAACCCCTCTCTACCACGTAGATACAACTTTGTCAAAATAACTTTTTTGAGAATTTTGCAGTTTAAAGAAGGTCTCTGATTTTTGGGCTCATCGAACCCTTAACCCTTCGCGAGCACATTTTCGTGGTTTTTTTTTGAATTTTGTAAATGTTGTAACTCTGTTAAATTTTGAAGAATTTTCAAAAAATCAAATTTTTTTTCTTAATAGGAGTTTTAGGGTCATAAAAATAATATACTAAAAGATAGAGAGCAGAAAAAATGTATGAATGACAAGATTTTCAATTCTGCTTGAACGCCTCTCAGGTATGCCTCGGTGATTTTAGAGTGCTGAAAACTTTAAACGCGTTTACCTCGACACCACTTTTTTTGAACTGGCCGGAAATATAACTCGAACAAATCCCCACCGATGGATCTGAAATTTAAAAAGTTTATTCAAAATAGCTTTCTTCAGCGACATTCTTAGGGTATTTTTTTTTTGCCTAGTTTTTTTTATAAACAATTTTGTAACGACTTTTTCATGAAATTTCAAACTTTTCTTCAAAAGTGCACCATGACGCGAAAAATCAATAGATAGAAAAATCTTACGTATGCCTTTTTCTGTTGTTCTATAAAATCGAAAAAAATCCAGGTCGAAAATTGCGGGGGTTAGATTGCGGCTCTGGATAGTGTACTTTCTTATTAGCATCATAAATTCCATTTTACAAAATTTCGATTGACTTCTTTATTGAGCCAAAAAAAATCCCGAAACGTGCCTATTGTGATAAGAATGTGCCCAAACAGCGGACAGATTTTTTTTAATGTTAATAATGTTTTTCACTCTTAAAACAAAAACGACTTATGCTATCAAAAAGTGATTCATAACAAATTTGTAAATATCTTGAAGATGCACAACTTTTGCCTACTCATTTTTCGCCTATTTTGCATAGTTCTAATGCAAGATGTAATTTTTGATTTTCCATTTCTTTTATGCAGTCAAAATTTGAATTTTCGATTTTGAAAGAAAATTCAAAAAGTTGTTATAATCTTGCAGGGTATTCAAGAAGCAACATTTTTCTCTTGAATTTTTTTCATATCGTTCGTGTTATTTAGCATAAAATGTGCATTCTCGTGTTTTTTGGAATTTTGTAAATGCTATAACTCTGGTAAATTTTGGTTTTATCAAAAAAAAGTAATGAGGCTAAATTGTTCGTCTTTTTGTATACTATGAATATGCGTACAGAAAATGTTTGAATCTTGAAAAAAATTGGTCAAAAATATTCAAAATGTGTTCACTTTATGAATTTTTATCCAAAATGGCTGGTTAACGAACTTGACCTTCAGTTTAAAATACTAAAGAAGTGTGCAATCCATGAACAGACAGACTGACACATTCGTAAAAACCTGTTTTCGGATTGAGGGGGTCTCAAAACGTGGACATTTAACAGAAACTGCGGAGGGGGGGCCAAATTTTACACAAATCGAATACCTTCTCTGATGACAAGATGTTGGATGATCGCGTGGTCAATCGGGTACAGTTCCCCCGATTTTTTTCTACAAATATGAAAATTTTAAAAAACTGAATTCAGAAATGCTATAAAATATCATAACGGACGTCATAACGGATGCACATGCATAAAAGAAAAGTTATGCATGTGCATCATTTTGAGATTAGGGTCATTTTTCAGCTCTCTCATTCCGATAATGTAGTTCTCTGTCGCACCGATGCTATCGGTAAGCACTCTAGAATAATTATGGAAAAGAATTGTAACACACATAATCTCGAAATATGCACACAAGTTTTTAGCAAAATCAAAATTTTTTGGAATTAACCCACAAAAAAGTGTGCAGGGACGTCTTTTGACCCTTGACGCCTTTTGACGTTAAGGGTTGACGCCCAAAAATCGTACACGCAGAAAAAAGAAATGTAATATTTACTTATCAAGAATTGTAAAGGGTTTCTTGTAACCGTAACAGTATAAACTGCTCTTGATAAGAGGTTGAAAATGTCAAAATCACTTAGCATTTCGTAAATGTCACAATGAAATTAAGTTTAATTCAACGGTTATTCGCCCCTAAAGTCGCAACGCAACCTATCCGCGCGGAGCACACCGGATGAATTCACGACGCGATCGACAATGACTGGATTGCATCACCTAAAAATCATTCCTTTTTGACATTTTTGTGACAGTCGTCACATTACTCCATATTCAAACTTTGCAAGGAAGGGTTTTATAAAAATAATACAATTTTGGGTGGCACAACTTATTCACAGATCTCGTACACTAGCGAGTTTATTGGATGCAAGCCGTGTTGTTTTTCCGTGAATGTTTCAGTTGACATGTACCAGGTGTATACATATGAAACCAGTATTGCCATTTAGCGGCCAGTAGGCACACTTCTAGGCACTGTCGGAACTTACCATTTGTGCTAATTGGCGTATTGTCATCTGTCAACAATATCCAATACCA
>NC_046663.1:97543391-97546213 GCF_010883055.1 Belonocnema kinseyi | reverse complement strand
CCAAAAATATGAAACTAGGCATGAAAAAGTGATTTTTCTCGATGACAATGCACTATCACACCGGACAAAACTGACTCGGGAATTGGTTGAGTCGTACAGCTGACAATCGCTACCCCACCCCGCTTACTCACCAGACTTGGCTCCATCCGACTACCACTTATTTGTATCGATGGGGCACGCACTCAGCGAACAGCGCTTCACTTCTTACGAAAATGTTGGAAAATGGCTCGATGACTGGTTTGCTTCAAAAAACGAAGACTTTTTTTGGAAAGGTATCCATAAATTGCCTGAGAGGTGGACAAAATGTGTAGCCAGCGAGGGCGCATACTTTGAATAAAATATTTGTTATCATTCTCTTGAAATAAATGTGTTTTTTTCTTGAAAAAATACCGGTTTCATATGTATACACCTGGTAGATATTATGTGAATGCTAGAACTTTTGTTGTGTGCCGCGATGGCATGGTTGCGTATTCAGAAGTCGTTCCCAAGGTCACCACCTTCAGTTACAAATTCATTTCAAAATTATTTTACAGATCGCAACTCGTATACTAGTGTAGTGGTTCAGACTTTTGACTTGCGTGCTTAGATTTATGCGTTCGAATCCCCCCATTGCGTGCGAAATTTTAATTGTATTATAAGCATTATACCTCACAAATAACGATTAATTATAAGTATATCCGAAAATATTTGTAAGTGATAACCGTGCGCTTATTTATTAATTATTTTTTAGGAATACTTTTTGACAATTTATATTGCTGTCTTGACTGTAGTCTAAGCCGATAACATAATTCAGATCTCTTTATATTATTCGTTAAAGTTACATGATAATTCGTAATTGCAGCATCCAGGAACTGTACAGAGTAGCGACTGGATCGGTAAAATTTACTGATCCGCAGGTCAGCACCACTTAAGAATCGGTACTAGTAAACATCATTGATAGTCATACTTATTTGCCTATAATTGTAACGTTTACTGAACTGTCATGTTGTCCATATACGTACTAAGAAGATCGGTAGATTTAAATTGGTTTTCAGTAACATGTGAGGTTCTTTTTTCTGCATGTAGCGGGTATTTTCGAGGAGCCCAAAAATCAGAGACTATTGACACTGTAAAATTCTCTAGAAAGTTATTTTTTGACAAAGTTGTACCTACGTGGTAGAGAGGGGTTGATTTTTTTCTTAAGGCTTGGAACCCGAAAATCTGAGTGGGTATTTTCCGGAAGCCCAAAAAAGGCCAAAATATGACGTGATTAAGTTACTAGAAAAATTCAATTTCTTGAAGGGGGTTGATTTTGAAAGTTAAGGGTTGTTTTGGAGAAGAACTTTTTGCAGATTTCAAGAGCCCAGAAAAGCCCAAAATTCTGGTGGTATTGAATTTTTATTATTCAGTAATTTTTAGAAGTGGAGGTCCTGGGTTATAGTAAGGTAGCATCACCACAAGAAAATAGATTTGTATAAAAAAGTAAAGGAGCACAACAATTTTAATTGGTGCCCGAAAAAGCCTAAAAGTCTGAACTTTGAAAAATCCCAAACTTCAATTGTTACGTGTGTGTTATTACTTTATCAATTTGTAATTTAAATGTGTGTCAAACAAAAGGTGACACAGCTATATTTTCTTAGAGGACGAAATCTAGCTAATTAATCTCAAAATTTGGTAAATTTATTGATTATTTGAACATTTTGTTCTTATTTGATACAAAAAAAGTATATTTCCACGAAGGATCTCTAAAAAATTTAAATATCAGTTCACTGAACTCCTCATCAGGAAATAAGCCGCAGGATGAATGTCTTGTTTTGACACGCCTATTCGATATTCGCTAAATTGATTTCCCGCATAAATTCGACAGGTAAAGGAAACGCGAGAGTATAAGGCGTAGAAAAAAAGTTTAACCTTGAATATTCTCTTTATCTTTACTTAATCCGCCATAGTCAAGCAATTTCCTGAGTTACCACAAATTTTACATAAAGGTTAATAACACTGCACGCAATCTAGTTCGAAAGGTTGTGAAGTTTTCTGTGCATTTGTTGACCTAGAAAAAGCTTTTGACAAGGTAGATAGAAGTATACTTTGGGAAGTTCTGAAAGAGTATGGAGTCAATGGATGGATCCTACAAGCTATAAAAACAATATATACAGGTCGCAAAGCGAGTGTATGAGTAAATGGGAAACTGAGTGACTGTTTCGATATTATTCAAGGAGTTAGACAAGGATGCGTTATGTCTTCATGGTTATTTATATTATTTATGGACAAGTGTTTAAGAATGGCTCTCTTCGACGAAGAGGGTGTGGATCTCGAAACAGCAAGAGTACGAGGGTTAGCGTTCGCAGATGATAAGGTTGTTATGGCAGAGTCTATTGAAGACCTACAAAGAATGTTGAATAAACTAGATGCAAGCATGAAGAGCATGGGCCTCAAAATTAACGCAAATAAAACAAAAACTATGGTTTTCGAAGGAGAGAGTGAGAAAACACTATGCAATATTTTATTAAATGATGAGAGAATTGAACAAGTTGATAAGTTCGTATACCTTGGTAGCTTATTTACTAGGGACGGGAAGATAGATGAGGAATTAGATAGACGAATAAATGAAGGTAAGAAGGTTATTGGTAGAGCAGGTCCCCTTATCCGAAGTAAAAATATATCAAATAAAGCTAAAATGGTAATACATAATTCTATATTTGTACCAACTGTATTATACGGTAGCGAGACATGGACTTACCAAAAAAAAGATAAGAGTAAAATTAACGCAATTGATATGAGATTCATGCGCATAATAAGCGGGAAAACCCTAATGGACAAAGTAAGTAACGAGATAATTCTAA
>NC_046663.1:97534368-97543291 GCF_010883055.1 Belonocnema kinseyi | reverse complement strand
AGACCGCGGAAAGAATGGTTAGAATGTGTGAATGAAACCCTACTTAGAAGAGACATAAGAAGTCACAGAAACACGAGAGCCTGCATGAAAAAATGCATGGACCTAAAAGAAGCTGGAGAAGTATGCCAGGACTAGAGAGCCAGATTGCTAGAGAGATTGATCAGCAACCTGGGTCGGAGCAGTGTTGCAGAACGAACGTGTTATTTACTTAAATAGCACGAGAATTATGGATCAATCTGAAAAAACTCTATCCCTTCCACACACTACTCCTTTCCCCTGCCGAGTGAGTCACGCCTACCCCGAAAGGGAAATGGCTTAATGGTGTAGTAGTATTAATACATCTTAAAGCATTTTGAAAGCAGTGAATTCTGAGACTATAAAAGAATGGAGCCGAGAACTAAAACGTCTTTATGGGAAAGATCCAGGCAGTTTTGTTTCGATTGAACTTTAATTAATTTCACAAGACTCGTCAAAGCAGTTCTTCGTCTTCACGACATTGCCATTTGTGCACGAGGATAGTCCCGACGATAACTTAACGTAGGTGCGACGATGTAGACGAAGCAGGAAATTGCTCGTCGACTCATGTTTTATCGTGCCCGACGGTGCCAGCTTGTCGAGTCGGATGTACTTACTTGGGCATGTGCAGACTTTGTTGCTATTACACCTGCTCAAGTGCATATAAACCTTACATAATTCTGTAATCGAGCGTGAAGAAGAAAACTGCTAAAAGTTCCTGATTATAGAAGATGTTTGCGTTTTTTTCCTTGAAATTATACGGGGAAAAATAGTTAATTGAAATTTAAATGGCTGTCTATGAATTCTACACTGTTAGAGAAATCTTAACTAGATTTAGTATACATACAATGGAAGTAAGAATGCACAACATAAAATTAAATTTAGTATACTAGCGTACAGTAAATGTAGTATATTTATAATGAATTTACTATACACGTATACTAAATTTTATGTACATGTGTACTAAATTTAGTATGAATATACTAAATTCACTATAAGCTGGTATACTGAATATTTCACGTTTTCACGTTGAGAATTCCTGCTTCCATTGCATGTATTTTCAAGCTCTATTGAATCGTGAAAGTAGAAAAAAGCAACCAAATCCGAGAGAACCCTTAGGCCGAGCGCGTCCCAAAAAAACTTTGAACCTGTCACAGAGGGAACGGTATAACCTTTCTATTTCTGAATTAAAAACAACAGAAAACATGTTTCGAGCTACTACTTAGCTCTATTTAATCGTGACAGGAACACCTGCATAAAATCAATCATCTCCGAAAAAACTCCTGTGAACCTGAGTGCGTTCCTTCGAAAATTGTGTGTGGGATACTAAAAGCTGTACACATTTTGAGGATTTAAGTTCTGTCTTCTTTTTTAAGTAAGAAAGCATTTTCGAGTTCTTTTTATGCTATTTATCTAGAAGGAACATCCAGAAAGAAGCAATCGTTTCCGAGATATGAAACGGGTGAGAATCCATTAATAAACATTTACCCCAAATACAAAATGCTGTACAAGTTGCACAAATTTAATTAAAAAAAAAAACAATAATTTATTTTGGAGTAATTTTAAATCTCTATGGAACCGTAAATTGACAGCATGCCCTCTCAAAGGATAGGCCTGAGATACAAAAAAGCGTATAACTTCCAATCATGAATTTCTTAAAGTTGTTTGATGATGTAATAAAGCATTGATCATTTTTGTTCGTGCTAGATAGTTTTCCTTATAAATTAGAGTTAAAAACATACACTAGATCGCACTAGACTAGATTACACTATTACACTATATAGCTCGTGGCACTTACGCCCTTAGGTTCTTTAATTTTATATTTTATCGACTTCCAAACCGAACCAGGTCGTAACGTTCTACAGAGACATGAGTTACATCAAAATAATTACATAGTTTAAGCCAATAAAACGAATTTTCGAAATTTGGCACTTACGCCCGTATGCCTCACCCTTTATTTGGTAATAATTAATAATAATATATAATAATAATAATTAACAATAATTAATCACCAATACTGAAGAAATTAAAAACGACATGTATCTAAATTTGCTGTTAGAAATATTGAAAAACCAATAAGTTTTTTTAAGTTGTTGTAATTTTCACAAGTTTAAAGTTTTTAAATGTCCTCTTAGAATTAATTTTATTTCATACAAAATTATACCAAATTTTTTGAGAAATATTAGGACTTTTTTTATTCTTTTAAAACCCCCCAAAATGCTCAAAAAACTTTTTGTTTTAAAATTTAGAAAAATCTTTGCAAACTTTTTAAAAATCTTTTTAAATAATTTAGTTTTACTAACATTTTTATTTCCGGTAGCGAAAGTATTCTATTCTAAGTTCTTGTCCATAATTTAATTTTTCTCGTCTCTTTGAAAGTGTGAAAAAGTGTAGAAATTATAGTGTGAATTTTCTATTTTATCAATAGCGTTTAGAAACATTTAGAAATCAATTTTATCATGAAACACAGAACAAAATGTATAACTGAACGATCGATATTTATCCTTTGTGATCCCCTCCCTTCTTTTGGTTACAATTCGCTCAAAAAATCTAAATTGTTAAATAAAAAACATCTGAAAGCTTAATGTCTTACAAAAAATGAATATGGGATGCCGTTTAATAGACATGTTAAGTTTTGTGATGCAAGTGCAGTTCAATAATTAAATTGATGTTAAAATGATTCTTACGAAAAAAAAATCATTTTGAATATTTCTGACATTAAGATAGTGGTAGAAAAAAAGTACCCTTTACTATTGTCATCGAAAGTCATAGAAGCGACAAAAACACCAAGATCGGAATTTTGTTTATCATATTTGGAGTCTATAAGTAAGTCTGTTAAGCTGGCAAAACCACATTGCAAAAATTGACTAAAAACCTTTAGAGAATTTAAGGCTCATTCATCAGGGCTAATTTCATGCCCTATTTCCAAAATTAATACTCTTCATTAAAAAAAACAGGTGGTCATGCCAGCTTAATGCTAAGCTAGCAGAACCACATATAGAAAAAAAAATTTCACAACATTTCTTTGCTCTATAATTTAGGGCTCATTTAGGGCTCACTTAATGCCCTATTATCAAATTTAATGCTCCTCTATTTTTCGAAAAAAACCTGTGGTCATGCTAGCTTAACGTTAAGCTGGCAGGACCACACACAGAGAGAAAACCGACTCAAGCATTATTTCTTTGCACAATAATTTAGGGCTCATTTAACCCCCTATTGCCAAATTTAATGCTACGTAATTTGTTGACAAAACTTGTAGTCATGCTAGCTTAACGCTAAGCTATCAGGACCACACTGACAAAAAAACGACTTAGGCATTACTTCTTTGCACAATAACTCAGGGATCATGTAATGCCCTCTTGGTAAACTTGATGCTCCGCATTATAAACAGAAAAAACCTGCTAGTTTAACGTTAAGATAGCAGAACCACACATATAAAAAAAAAATTTCATTATTATATAATTTAGGGCTCATGTATTGCCCTATTGCCAAGTTTTATGTTTCGCATTAGAAAAACAAACGTTGGTCCTGCTAGCTTAATGTTAAGCTAGCATAGCCACAGATTTCTTCGAAAAATTGCGGAGCATCAAATTTCGCAATGAGCCCTAAATGAGTCCTGAATTATAATGCAAAGAAATATTGTCCAAGTGATTTTTTCCTATGTGTGGTCTTGCTAGCTTAACGTTAAGATGGCAGAAAAACAGGATTCTTTAAAAAAAATTCGGAGCATCAAAATTGGCAATGAGGCATTAAATAAGCCCTAAATGAGCCTTAAATTATGGTGCAAAGAAATATTGTCCAAGTCATTTTTTCTATGTGTGGTCCTTCTAGCTTAACGTTAAGGCAGCATGACCAAAAGTTTTTTCGAAAAATTGCGGAGCATTAAATTTGACAATAGGGCATTAAGTGAGACCTAAATGAGCCCTAAATTATAGAGCAAAGAAATGTTGAGAAATTGTTTTTTTTCTATGTGTGGTTCTGCTAGCTTAACGTTCAGCCACCATAATCACCGGTTTTTATCTTTAAATGAGAAGCATTAAATTTGGCAATAGGACATTAAATTAGCCAATAAAAAGTTTGGAAATTTTGTCAAATTAAATCTTATAATCTAAATTTAAATTGCCTTAATTTTATGCAATAATTCTTGTTACATAATATTCTTCTTACTTTTCCTACTTCTACAAAAGCTTTCTCTACGTTTTCGACAAGAGGTACTAAAGAGACCTAAGACATCATTATTTCGCCTCGGAAAGTTATATCACTCTTCTGCTTACCAAAATTGCCATTACTGCTAAGCAGTGGCTTCACGAGAAATAGAGAAATTAAATCCAGGAGAAATGCACGTTGCGAGAAACGGGACCGAGAACTTTAGATTTGTTGTGACTGTATTCGTGACAGTATTTATTTTTCACGTAAAACGCGAATTTTGGCGCCTGTACTGTTCTCATTTTCTAGTTTATGGATGTTCATAAAGATCCAGAGAATCTGCATCAATCTTAGGGGTTTGGAGATGAAAATTATTGTGGATGCCAGACGTTTCCTGTTGCGAGAACTCGGTTTATGCGAATCTGCGTGGCACATCACGTATTTCGCAGGCGGCAACAACAGTCGGCTGGCTGATAAAACGTGCAGAATAAACGTGGAACCGAGAAATGTCTGACAACACCTGTTACACACCGGATGCCATACTACGTTCAAATCCAAACATCACTCTACATAGCCATTCAAGAACATTTAAAAAAATGCATTTTCACGCTTCAATTACTTAAAAATTTGATATTTCCATTAGCATCATATTTTGTTTCCTATTCAATAAAACTGACGTCACAAAATTTTCTAAAATCTCGCTGTCATTGTTGCTGAATACCTGTTTGGTTGCATGCTGCGTCATGGCTTATTTAATAATGATTTTTTAATAATAAAGGCAACAATTCAGAGCTGAACTTCTAGATCAAATGTTTAAAAAATGTAAAATGATACTATTTATAAACTCCTTGTTCATACTAAGTAAGGTGTCTTTATCTGTTGAGAAGGACCTTAAACTTTCTCCAACAACAACTTAATAAATAAAATTTCCAAATATTTCATTTTAGTTGATGATAGAATTTATTTCTAAATGTCTCTAAACATTATTGACAAAAAAGAACATTTTAATTACTGTGGACGAAAAGTAAGAATATCATAATTTCGGAAAGTATACACTGCCGGTAGCGGTAACACAAAAATTACCGGTATCGAAACTAAGATGCCTGGGAAAATTTTTAATGATTGAGATTTTATTTTACAAGATTATTTTAAAGCTTTGAAGATATCAAAATGTGTCGACAAAGAATCTAGAAGATTTTAAAACAATTTTTAAAAAATTGCAGGATTTAAAAAACTTTTGGATAAACTTTGAAATTATTTAAGTTTTGAAAGTTTTACAGAGTTTAAAAAATAATTCAAAATTTTCAAAGATTTTTAAAATGATCAAACATAATACAGGTTTGTGAAGAGTTCGAAAAAAAAATGTCAAAGCTTTTTAAGAATTTTGAAAAGTTCTAAGATACTAAATCTTTTTTTGTAATTAAATGGAAAATTAAAATTGATTTTTTATTTTGAACAAGGATGTTTAAGGAAGTAACCTCGGTACGCAGCAACTCATTTGAGAGAACGCTTCGATTTGTTGTTGTGTCACACGGTTATAGTCATAAGTTTGGGAACGTCGCATGTGAGCACGCGTGTTATTCAAAATTCGCGCATATACTAGAGCACGTGGATTCCCATCCGAATTTCGGATGAGAACCGCTCAGGTCGAATACGCCACCTGGTAATAAAATTTCGAAGTTTTCTATACGGTTAACTTTCTTCTAGTAAACACGCGCAGCTCCTGTTACACCCAACTGCGGCGCGGCGTCAATTCTCGGAAGGGCTATAGAAGGGAGGGCAATTGAAGAGTTTCACTGTAATTGATTTCTCGACTATGAAGGTCTGTCCGGTTCCAAAATTTTAACCAGAGCTTCAGTGCATTTTAATACAACTCTCTTCGAAATACCAAAAGATTGTCATGTGTAATTCTATTACCGAGATTCCTCCATTAAGAAAATATTTAAAAGATTTTAAAGCATTACAAACATGTCATAAATTTTCAAAAAAGAATGCGGAAGATTTTAAGAGAATTTCAGAAATATTTTGAAACAGTTAAAGGTATTTAGGAAATTTAGAAACTTTCAAGAGATTATATGTAACGTGCCACGAGAAAAGGGGACTGACGCGGAAAATATCGCAAATCTGTTTTTGGTCTATATCGATAGTTTCGGAGTTGCTCTATCTGGCAAAAAAGTCAGAAACAATTTTTAAGCATTATTTATACCTATAAAATAGCTTATTAGATTAAATATACTATTAAATATGTTATTAAATATATTTATATACCAGGATTGTTAGTTGAAATTTGCCGTTTTTTTCAATAAAGAAAACACTTAATCCTCAAGGGAATATCAAAAAAAATTTATTCAAAGTATTGAACATTGGATTCTACACATTTTGCACATCTTTCAGGCAAATCATGGATATCATTCCAAAAAAAACTTTTTCTCTTTCGAGGCAAACCATTCGACGAGCCATTTCTGGACTTCTTAAAAATTGGCGAAGCGCTGCTCTGCGAGTGAGTGTCCCATCGATGCGAAAGGGTGATAGTCGGACGGGGCGCGGTCTGGAGAGTACGGCGGGTGCGATAATATTTCCCAATTCAATGCTTTTAATGTGTTCTTCACCACTTTAGCGGTATGAGACGGTGCGTTGTCATTTTGTAGGATAACTTTGCCATGCCTTCGGGCTCATTCTGGCCGTTTTTCGATCAACGCATGATTCAAATTGATAATTTGTTGTCGCTAGCGATCCGTGTTTTAATAACTCGAAGTACACCACACTACACTGGTCCCAACAAACACAGAGCATTGTCTTACGGCCAAAGCGATTTCGCCTTGGAGTCGATGGGCCGACCTCACCAGGTGAAAGCCATGATTTTTTCCGCTATGGGTTCTCGAAATAAATCCATTTTTCGTCCCCCGTAACAATGTGATGCAGAAAAGATTTCCTTTCGAACCGTTCAATCAGCATTTCACAAATGTTTTTTTCGATTTTCCATTTGTCCATCGTTCAGTTGGTGTGGTACCCATTTTCCATACTTTTGGATTTTTCCCATGGCTTCTAAACGTTGGCAAATTGCTCCTCGGGTCACATTTAGAGTTTGTGCCAATTGTTGTTGCGATTGGGTTGGGTCGAAATCGAAATCTCCACTTTTAAATTGACAAAACCATATCTCACATGTTCTAATCACTGGAGCAAGTTCACTATAAGTTTCTACCAGCAATCGAAGAGCTTCAACTGCTTAATTTCTTTTGATGAAATAAGAAAAGCAACGAATGCCGCAAATGCGATTTACTTGGAACGAAACTCGACATATTCACTGATGTAAACAACTATGATGCTATTATTTTGGCAGAATGAAATTGTGTACATTTAAAGGTTATTGTTCATAGAACAATATGACATAGATGCCAAATCATAGAAATGTATACATGTATCTAGCGACATCTATGAGTAAAGCCGGCAAACTTCAACTAACACCCCTAGTATTTATGCTTTTTGGTTATTACTTTATTGGGACACAACTGGGATTCTGGGACACGACTAGTGAGAGTGCACTTGTAAGTAGAGGGGCAGGTTTTCGCTCGCCCTGTAAAATTCTAGTTTTCCGCGTTAGTCCCCTTTTCTAGTGTCACGTCACATATATATTTTAAAACCTTGAAAGACTTCTGAAAATTTATACCAAAATTTTAAAATACAACTGGTTGAAAATTAATCTTTTTTGTTTGAGGATTCAACTACCGGTTATAACCGGTTCTTTGATCCGGGTCCTCAATTTTTAGGCTTGTCTATACTTTTTCCAGTTTCCCAGATTTTTAGGGACGACTAGATGCAGCCTTAAGGAATAATTTAATGATACTTTTTACTTGCACGAACTAAAATATCGTTTATTATTCAGCCTTGGAATACATATTTTCTTTTAAAATTATCGTCATCTATTTCTTGCGTTGTGTCATACAACGTCACACATTTCTGTTTGAAATTTTCTTTTTTTAAGCGCGTAGCAATTCGAGGTGAAGTAGATAAGACTAGAATTTAAGTACCTATGTTGTAGTCAGCACTATTATCAAGAACTGCGAACCTTGAAGGCTTGTTAACTCCGACAGTTTTTATCCTTTTTGTCGTTTTAAAGTACAGAATATTTTCTGAATTTTATGAAGAAGTTTAAATTATTTAATTGAAATTATTGTAATTCCAGCTTTATGTAAAAAATATGCAATCAATTTAATTTGGACACTTTCTACTAATCGGACACTAGTTTAACAACAACTTCTTATGAAAGTATTAATAACTAAAAATTTAAAGGTTTTTTCAATGATTATTAAATTCTAAATAATTCTCATTCATATAATTATAAAAAAATTTAGGTGCCTGCAATGAATATAATATTTTTCTTATTTAAAAAATTAATTCGATTCAATTTACAAATTAGAAATTTGCCGTAAAGTACTAAAATTTTCAAAGCTCCATGACATTTCCTTGTTTTATAGAAGTTTTCCAAAATTTCATGACATGATACCTCTATGAATACATTGCTTACCCGAAAATATTGTTTGTATTAATACTAGTTCCAAAGACGATTACATTTTAAAAAGAGAGAACGTTTTTAAGTTAAAAAATTTGAATTATAATGAATTTGAAATTTAAAAATTGATTAATTTACCATATTTAATATCAGTTTTACCAGGTGTATACATATGAAACCGGTATTGCCATTTAGCGGCCAGTAGGCA
Organism: Belonocnema kinseyi; assembly: GCF_010883055.1. NCBI lineage: Eukaryota > Metazoa > Arthropoda > Insecta > Hymenoptera > Cynipidae > Belonocnema > Belonocnema kinseyi. The sequence goes on along the minus strand of NC_046663.1, from coordinate 97,534,412 downwards.
CACTTGTAGGCACTGTCGGAACTTACCATTTGTGCTAATTGGCG
>NC_046663.1:97531706-97534268 GCF_010883055.1 Belonocnema kinseyi | reverse complement strand
TATATCTAGTCGGGAGTGGTGCTGACTGAAAACAGATGATTTGGAGCGATTCGCGCGCCATCTGTTGGTCATTCTAAGGACTTACTGAACTACCCTCGTATAATAATTTAATAATGTGCAGTGACCTTGGTAGTACAGAAACAGATATAAAACTTGCGCAGCTACATCGCAAATTTCTTGTTTCCGAGGAGGTTCGGTATTACGTCCAAGAATTCAAGAAAATTAAATTGCAAATGTATATATTTTGTTATTATTTATAAAATTATCCATATTTACTTCATATACTATTATAAAGAAACTTTATTTTCATGATATACTGTATAAAAATCATGCTTCTTCTGTCGCGGTACCTGGGTACCTCCACCGTGCTTTTGTTTTTAATTGCAAGATATTTCAAGCTGACAAATTGCTAAAAATATGTGCAATGCAAATTTCGATAGAGAATCAGTTAAATCAAGCGGATTTGAGAAGCATTCGGCCTATTTTTATTAGAAACAAAGTTATTTAACAAAACGTATGCCGATGGGTACCCGGGTGGCAACAAAAGGGTTAAAGGGGTCACCCCGTGTGCCCGGTCGAAAAAATCGATTTTTTGTTGCCTAAATTTATTCCTGCACATGTATAGAATATGCTAATGAAGTGATATCCCAATATTCGAAGTCATTGAAAAGTTACAGCTGTAGCACGACTAGGTGTACTTCATTTTTTAAATCGTTCTTGAACTTTCAAACGCGTTTTCCTCGAAACCACGTTTTTCGAATTGGCCGGCATGATATCGCAAAAACGGTTTGACCGATTGCTTTTTGACATTTTTAGGGTAGATTCAGCACATGTGTACGTATCGCCTGAACTAGGATAATTAAAAAATTCGAAGCCGGTTTTTATTCATAAGAAAATAATGGAAAACAATCATGAAATTGGAAGGAAAAAAGTTGAAAACCTTGTCAATTACTCAATTTTCAATATTTTTCAAATATCCTAGTTCAGGCGATGGCCACAGCTTCACAGATTAAAATGTCACACTTTTTTTTGGCATGGTTGTCTTCGGAGTGGCGCCATACGCATTATAATAAAGCTTTTGGGTTTAAAATCGCACAATTTACTGTTCAAATGTGAATAAATATATAGTGAAATGTTCAAAGTTATATATTGTTATCGTTCTTAAAAAATCCCAAAAAAGGTAAAAAACGGGCCGTCACACGGAGTGACCCCCTTAAGTTAAAATTATTTTCGAATTATTTCTTTTTAATACTAAATTATTATGTGCTTATCATTTTCAATTTTACATTTTTCCGAGGGTTCAGATGAGAACCCTTTCCTCTGTGTTCCCTTGGCAGCTGCGCTATTCGCCTTCTTTTCTTATACAACGTAACAGTTTCCAGTCGGGTAATGTTCAGCCCTAGACAATGCAAGTTATGAAATATAACATCTTTATAGCGATTACAGGCACAAAAGTTTCGCGATGTAATTAAAAGTTCGAGACAAAAGAATGATTTCCCTGCACGATGCGAGGCTGGTTTCCGAAAAAAATGAATGGTCGAATACCCAAAATTACGTTCGCAAGCATTGCATTTTTTTAAGGAAATAGTAGAATTTTTTTAAATAATCGAACCTATCGGAAAGAGGAAGGCTGGTTTTAAGGGATTTATAATACCGCAGATCCTCGGTGGCGATACCCAAAGTGTTACGGTATATTAACGTAATTCTCAATAGTAGCAGCAGGTAGCGAGCTTTTTTAATTAAAAGTACCGCACTATTATCCCGCGAATTTATAATAGGGTGGATCGCTGTCGCGCGGCGCATGTGGCAGGCTATGCTTGGATGGAAATAGTCCTTTATTATCGAAGCTGGTAGACGTTAATGAGTATAATAATTCATATTTCTATGGATTCCTTAACGAAGTGTATCAGAAAGGAATGTACTTATTGTCAAATCACACATTTCTTCTTTTTTTACTGATAATTTTTTACTCTTAAATTTTATGCAGCTCTTACAATCACATGCAATCACCTAATTGTCACTAGCGATCACTTGAAATGAAGTTGGATTTGGTTTTTAAAAATGATAGGGACAGTGTTACTTTTCTGTAGAGTTGACAAAGTTCTTTCTCTAGTGTACGGATTTTTCTGCTATTTTACAATTTTCGGATTATATTATTATATATCGGTTTACCTTTGTTCCCAACTCAATTCAAACTTGAAATCTTTATATTACAATTTTAAGAGATTAGAGTGTACAATTCTTTTAATGCTTACACTTTCAAATTACATATCTCTATTCTTTGGGAACTTTAGTTTTGTAAATGACAAATTAGCATTAGGAATACTTAAACCTTCGATTTTAAAGTTGACAATTTTAAATAATTTAACTTAAATTATGATATTGCTCAATAATGAATATTTAGTTTTCAAATTGTTCTGTACGTTTTTTTATTTCAAATTGTTTAAATTAAAACCCATTACAGTTACCAGGTGTATACATATGAAACCGGTATTTTTTCAAGAAAAAAACACATTTATTTCAAGAGAATGATAACAAATATTTTATTCAAAGTATGCGCCC
>NC_046663.1:97510468-97531606 GCF_010883055.1 Belonocnema kinseyi | reverse complement strand
GAGCTCCAAGGAGATTATGTTGAAAAATAAAAAAAAATTTACCCAAAAAAAATTGTTTTTATACTTCATTCTAAGGACTTATTGAACTACCCTCGTATTCAAGTAGGAATACCTTCCTAGAATATGAATAATTAAATATTTATTGAATACACATAGTTACTTAAAGTTACAATGGACTTTTAACAACAATTTCGTTGGCGGGGTACCTAGGTACCCGGGTGGCAGACGCTGTGAGTTTTGTTGTGTGCCAACACAAGAGTTAACCATTAAGAGACCAAATGACTGTTTCTAACTTTCATACATTTTTTTTTGCAAATGAAACGCAAATCTCCGCTTTGATTATTAACCTAGATATTATCCGGATTTAAAATGTTTGAGACGGTTCTGCGAATTAGGGGATGCACATTTTCTTTGAAATTACAAATTTATAAACTCAGTTGATACAAAACAAACGCCATTCGAATACTTACGTCAAAGAGAGGCGAAAGTAAGGATGAGAAATGCCTTTGGGGTTTTTCTTCTCATGGAAAGCAGCTTGCGGAGGTACTTTGTGAGCTTGTGCCTTCGCTTTGGTCGCTATTCATTAACAGAGGAGATTCATTCGGATGAAAAAGACGCTTTAGATATTCATCATTTGATTAATTATACGCTTTATTCGTTTTCATGAATGGAAATGTAATGAGTCAAAAAGAGTTTTCTTCAGCAAAATTCATTTAAAAGTATTTTCCGTTTTGTATCGAGAAAGATATCTGCATACCTTGAGAGATTTCTCACTATTCGTTTTGCAATATCAAACAGGACAATTTCCCATAAGTTCTGTACAAAATGTTGCATTATTATACAGGTAAAATTTTTTAACAATTTAAAAAAAAATGTTAACAGTTTTCTTTCTTTTAATTTTTAACTTTTTTCGGCACGTATTCCTTGAAACTTTCACGGAAAATGTTGAAAAGTTTTATGGGCTACCCGTAAACAATTGAGCAGCAAATCAACTGAAAATCCCAGAGGACTAATGGGAGAGAAAAGAAGCGATTAAAGATTAAATGATAAGTTTCAAAGGGAAAGGAAGTTACTGCGAAGAGGGTGAAATCGACCATTTTGAAGAACCCTCTTTTTCTCTTCCCTAAATTACTCACATAATTCCGCATGTTTCGTAAAAGTTATTATCAAATAAAGAAAGATTTATTATTATATATTTGCACATAACTTCTCAATTTCTCATCCTGTGAAATCAATTATTAACTGCAAGCTTGGTCCCGATACGCACTTTGAAAAAACGGTCGAGCAAAAAGATCCGTAAAAAGGGGTGGCAAATGTATTCTCACTAACTTTCTTTCGATTAACATCATTGGTTTCTCAGCTCTGCAAACTTTTCCATTAAAGGCTTCTGCACTTCTTAAAAAAGTAATTTTTACACAAGAATTTACAATAAATTATGCTAAAACCCCATTGGGCGACTGGATTTCTTTCTCCCCTTGTCAAAAACTTTGTCGTACTAAAACGAAACTTTTTAGAACAGATTATGAATATTCCTCTTCAGCTGAAATACAACTTTCAAATAAAATCAAACGAATATTTAGAGGGTTCTCTCTCCCTCTAATACTTTTGAATAAAAATAATTGACTTTATACTGCCGTCCAAACTAAAAAGATACATCAGTGACAAGGCAATACGTCATCAGCAAACACATGAACCTAAAAAACTTTGTGTCTTTTTTGCATGTACCTGAAGTTTCAAACGTTCAAATGAACGAAATATTTTTCCCCATTTCTATTTTACGCATAAATATTGTTCCAACTGCAATTTTATAAAATGCATTATAATTCTGTTTTAAAAATAAATTATAAATTATATAATAAATATTAATAAATTAAATAAATTATGTACAATAAATTATCTACAATAAATTATGTATTACGGACTCTGATCGGAAATCCACGGGAGATAAGTCCCGGCTAAATTTGGCTAGGGACCCTGTAGTAAGGGACGCGCCATGTGGCCATGTGGTGGGGGAAAATGGAACGGAAGTTGGAACCAGCGGTAGAAGGCGCGAGGTATTTAAACGCTAGTAAATAATATACCTGAATCGTGTATTCAATCGGATTGAGAAGATCAAAGTAATTAATAGTTTTGAAGTTAAAAAAATAGACAATATTAATATTTATGAAATAAAAAAATTGAATTAAAAAGAAAAACAGTATTATAAACCCATACACCCAAAAAACACGTAAAAAATGAAAATTTGAACAATTTAAAGTATGCAGCGTGAACCCACAAGATTAGTAGAAGAAGTTATTAAATAAAAGGAAATAGTTATAGAAATTCCTACTGTAAATAAATTAACAACCCGCTGTGTAACTCACGTAGTAGGAAAAATGTAAAAAGGAAAAAACTGTAGCTATGTGATTATGTGAAGCAAACAATATACGAATGTTAGCGCCAAAGGAAAATGCTCCTAAAGCAATAACTATTTTGATATCGTAAGGTACATAATTACATACATAATTAATATATTAACAGAAACGTTTTAAGATGAGAAATTTTATAACAAGAATTCATTTAGAATGAATACTAACAAAAATGGTATAATCGAATTTTCTCTCAAATAAATTAATTTTTCACGATAAAAGGAATTTTTAACAAAATAATAGAATCCTCGAAAAAAAGATGAAATTTCGATTAGGAAGTTTATTTTTCTACCAAGAATGACGAATTTTCAACAAAATTCTGAATTTCCTATTACTGTATGAAAACAAATGAATTTTTTTCCAAATAGTTCAATTTTTAACGAAAAGAGATGGATTTTAAAACAAAAGGATTAATTTTTTACCAAAACAGAAAAATAAAAACATTCAATTATTAAGTAAAAAAGGTCAATTTTCAATTTAAAATATCAATTTTCAACAAAAATAGTAGAATCGAAATTTCTTTTAAAGAAATTGGTTTTTGACAATATATAATATATTAATTATATAATATAATATATTACCTTAAAAATATTATTTTTTAACCAGAAGTAATATAAGTAGATTCTACCATTAGAGAAATTAATTTAAAAAATATATATAGAAATTTGAAGAAAATAGTTGAATTTTCAATCAAAAAGGTTCGTTTTAACCCGAAAGAGATGAAGCTTCAATTATGAACTTAATTTTCAACGACAAAATGGGATGGTTCAGTTTTTAGTTAAAAAAATAATTTTCTATTTAAAGAAGTGCAATTTTTAAAAAATCGTTCTCTACCAAAACAGATTGTAATTAAAAATATCAATAAATTTTTAACCAAAAATGGAAAGTTAAATTTTCACTTCAGTAAATCAATTTTGAACCAATTACTTGACTTTTAAACTATAAGGGAACAGTTTTTAAAATTTTTTTTGAAAATGTTCAACAATTTCGTAGAACTTTTTTTCTGTCTTGACTAAAATTGTTTCTTGGTTAAAAACTCATCTCTTTGTGTAGAAACTTGATTTACGTAGTGAACATGAAAACAATAAAAATGTATCCCTTTTGGTTGAAAATTCAACTATTTTTTTGAAAACTTGCCTTTTTGGATTAAAAACTCAACAATTTGTATATATTTTTCTTTTTTCTTTATTCGTCCTAGAGCTTTGCGCTCGATAATATATGCATATATACATCTACAACTGTAATTTGGTAGTTGTGAATTATCTTTTTTTAAAGCTCCTTTGTTGAGGACTCAACTATTTTGTTTAAAATTTGTCTTTTTTGTTTGCATTTAACTACTTGATTAAATGTTAAACTAATCGAGTAAAAATGGATCTTTTTTGGGTTGAATATTCATAATCATATTTTTTAGTTTTGGGTTGAAAATGTATATGCTTATTTAAAAGTTTAACTATTTCGTTAAAATGTTATGCTTTTAGATGAAAAAGTAACTATTTGGTTGCAAATTCGTTAATTTTTTTAAACTGAAAATTAAACTTTTTCATTTTCAATGTAAACGGGTTTGTTAAAAATTTGACTTTTAAAATTAAAGATTTGCATTTACAACCGAATAGTTTAACTGTTAACCAAATATTTAAATTTTCAACCTACAAATATAAATTTTAAACTGAATGGCCAAATTTTCGAACAAAAAAGATTAATCTTTAATCTTGAATCTTTAACTTTGAAGATTGTACGAATAAATACGTATTTTAAATGCTTTAAACATAAGACACGATCCTTGTATAAACTTATTAAACATGATTGCACTATTCGCATACCGAAGCGCAAAACTGTAGTAAATTTTGGTATAGTATCTTGATATGGAACGGAAGTGTCTCTCTCTTCTCGCTCAACCAATCTGCAGTCAGCTGTCCAGGTGGCGCGTCCCTTACTACAGGGTCCCTAAATTCGACTATACACTAGCGACGATCGTTCGGGTAAGTTCGGAACTGCCACTAAAAACACAGAGTCTCGTACTAATGTTTTGATCTTGTATTTTGAGGCTGCGTTCGAGCTCTTCGACAAAGGCATCGTCCGCAAAATGTATGTTAAGCTGGCACAACACTATCAAGGTGTACAGATAGGGCAGTCGTCATTTCCTCTACGGCTACCTACGTACCCTTCCCCTTCCAGTCTACAGCGACACTACCCCTCACTGGATTTGAAGTTGCTCCAGGCCCTCGATGCTACGTCCCCTATGGAGATAATCCCTTTGTCTTTCAACTTGTATCTATTCCTAATTCAAACATGAATATGTCCAAGAAAATCATTTCAATATATTAAATTAGATTTTTTCCAATCTAAGAATGTATAAATATGATATATGAACATTTTATTGACGAAAAATTATACAATTTTCCACTTTTAAGTTATGGTGGAATAATAATTCATTCATGTTAACAAAAGTAAGTGTTTTAACAAGTTATTATTATTTATAACAATATTCTCTTACAATTATTCTCGTATGCTGCAGTTTTTTCTAAAATTTTTCACTCTTGATCCACTTTTAAATTGTAGTGAGATAATAATTAATTTAAGTTAACAAACGTAAGTATTTCAAGTAGTTATTATTTTGTAGAAATTGTTGATGTACGTTGTTCGCTTTAGGGTGAGGTGAATCGATATCAATTAAGTTGTTTTACACGTTTCAGTCCACAATGGTGACCCTCATCAGTGAGTTGTAATCAATCTATCTATGAAAAGTACATAATGTCTTGAATGTACGCGATTTTAAAATTGGAAGCGTTATTCTATGGTTAATGTCTCAGTTTTTAAATTATATACATTCCATAAACTTAAAATTTAAATTAAATTAAATTTTATTAATAACTATTGATAAAGTATTCAGTATTGTCAAAATAATGTCTTATAAAGAAATACAACATTGATGAAAAAAAATTACAATTTAGTAGTCAAATCTTTTTTTAAAGTTTTTAAAAGTTGTCAGAAAACATTGCAGTCCCTTGAAAATTGCCTAGTAGTAAAAATATTAAATTATAAACAACTTTGTAGTTGAATAATTATTTAAGTATTCTTTAAAAAAAATTTCTTTATCTTATCGACAAGAAGTTTATTTTGAAAGGCGAACAATTTTTTTCATGTTCACAAAAATCATTTGTATGATAAAAGAAAATTTATTTCCAATTTTCACGAATTCTTTAGATACAATGTTTAAATTTAAAAGCAGAATTATATCATTATATAACTAAAATGTTCTTTTTTACAAATTTATTTTTCACTACGGTGTGATTTTGGAAATGCTTTCTTTCACAGAAATAATTTAAAACAGAAGACTCAGTGCATTTCAATTTCAAAAATTGAAATTACAAACATTTTGAAAAATGAAAGTTAAAAATTTAAAGAAATACAAAACTTTGTTAAAGGAAAATTTGTATATAAGAAATTGAGGAAAAATTTTAAGTATAATGTTCCTCGACAATCTGTATTCTTACTAATGTGAAAAAAATTTGCAATCAACTTTTCGGCGATATAAGGAAAAGAAAAGTTTCTACGAATATTTGAATAATTATTTAGCTACAAAGTTTTTTTAAATTTTGCATTTTTGCAGCAGTGCCACTTTTTAGCGAAAAAATTTCACTTTCACCGATATAATTCTTCATCATACCAGAAAAATTCATTAACTAACACTATTTCTCATACACACAAAAAGCTGTGTTCAGGGTTTCAATAAAAAAATTGGATTTAATTGACATCGCTAAAAAATAATTTTAAAAGAATTCTTCGACTGCAGTGTTTTCTAAAAACTTAAAAAATTTGTTTATAAATTTTGTAACAAAATTTTCCTACTACATTTTATTTGTTTTTTCATTAGTTTTTCTTCGTTAAAAGATTTCTTTTTTAAGAATAGTACTTTCAATTGAAAAGGTGCATACCTGCAAGAAACTATGCACCTTTTACAGATTTAAGAAAACTCATTGGTAATGATCGCCATTATGTGCCAAAACGTTTGAAACAACTCAATTGTTTTCAATTCAGCTGACTCTAAGGCCAACAATGTACATCAACAATTTCTACAAAACTATGTTTTGAGGGTCAATAAAATCCCCCAGCGACTATCAAGATATCATTATTTTGAATAATATTCTCTTTTAATAATTTTCGAAAAATGCGATTTTTTTTCTTAAATTTTCAACAGCTTTACCAACGAAAAAAAACAATAGAATATTTATTTTAAATCACTTCATTGACTTAAGCGGGAGCTTATGAAAACTTAATAATTTAATTGAAATTTTTGAGAATCTACCTATATTAACGATTATATTCTCAAACTCGTCAAATTGTCAGGGACTTCGTCGGCGCCTATTAGAATTTTTAATCGAGGTATAGGCGTGGAAATAGCGAGGAAATGGGTCATTTGAAAGACAAAGGCATTATCTTTGTGGGAGACATAGCATCGAAGGCCTAAAGCAACTTCGAATCCAGTGAGGGGTAGTGTCGTTTCGTAGTAGAAGGGGAAGGTTACGCAGGTAGCCGTCGAGGAAAAGACGATCGTTCATACAAATGTAACCTAGTTCATGATTTAGGGCTAATTTGGGCCCGTGGTACCAAATTTTAGGCTCTTTTATTTTTTGTAAAAAATAGTGATTGCGCTAGCTTAATGTTAAGCTGGCCGAAAATTGCTGTAAAACTTATGTGCTTATAACTTATTATTGAAACATGTTTATAATGCATATTTTAAATTGCTGTTGGAACAATATTTATTAGTTAAATTATAAATAGGAAAAATTTTCCGTTCATTTGAACGTTGTGAACTTCAGTTACATGTAAAACTTAATAAAAATGATTTAACTGAAAATTCCCCTTATAGAATAATTTAGGGCTCATTTAGGGCTATGGGAATAAGATAATAAAAAATGAAAAAAAAATGTTTAAACAATTTTTGTTTAAACAAATTTGCAAAAAAAACTTTTCTGTTCTTTTCTCTTGCGTAATTTCAGGCTCATTTAAGGCTCCTAAAAAATCATAGACCGAAGGTCGCGCAATATTTCCTTTGCCTTTTTTTTATATATGGTGTTGTGCCACCTTAACGTTATAAAAGATACATGAAGAAAACCATAAAACCCATTTTTACTCCTCGCATAATTTAGGGCTCACTGAGGACTAATTTGGGCTCGTAGTCCTAAATTTTGGGCTCTAGTATTTTTTGTAAGAAATAGCGTTTGCAATAGCTTAACAATAAATTGGTTCAAGATTGGTGTAAAACGTACTAAAATTGATTTCACGGAAAATTAACCAGATAGAATAATGTAGGGCTCATTTGGGGCTTTGAGAATATGATAATGAAATATTTTAAAAAATTGTTTAAAGAAATATTTTCTTTTCTTTTCTCTTGCATAATTTCAGACAATTTAATTATTATTTTATTATAATTATAATTATTTAATTATTATTTAATTCAGGCATTTAATTTTCATATTCCCAGAGCCCTAAATTTATCTATAAGGTGAATTTTCCGTGAAATCATTTTTTGTACGTTTTACAGCAATGTTCGGCCAGCTTAACATTAAGCTAGCGCAAACACTATTTTTTTAAATAATAAAAGAGTCCAAAATTTGGGACCACGGACCCAAATTAGCCCTAAATTATGAAATAGGTTACATCTCTATACCTTGATAGTGTTGTGTCAGCTTAACATACCTGTCCACAAGTGGCTTTGTGTTCCTTTTGTCTTGTATTTTTGAATCTCGATTTTCTCAGTTCGAGTCAGATTGGACTTCTGTATCTTTTTAATTTGTATAGCAGTATAATAGTCCATTTAAATTGAACAAATTAATCAAATAAAAACATACCATTATGGCAGTTAGATTAACCGAAATTCGCTGAGCGCAGACCACATAAATATTCTTTGCGACTTCACACATTCGCAATTTTAGATACTGATCTAAAAGAATTAATTTAAAATGTTCAAAAATCTACTTTTAGAAATAGATGAATAATTTACTTTCGTCACATACCTACTTTTGTAAAGTACTCTTTATCATCAGAGTCAAATGACTTGAACAGTACAAATAAAAAGTGATATCAGCTTATATGCAAGTATGAGAGCGTTATGGTCGTTTTCCTTTTATACGATTATCAGCACGCTACAAGTGCAGTGCGGTTCATTTGAAAATTTGTGACGGTGTAATGACTTCAACGTTCAAAGAGCGGCGTGAGTTAAAAAAAGAATAATAAAAAAAGGCATGGATTCTGTAGAGTAGAGGAAACTGCCTTAATGACTCGATAAGACCTTTGTATTTTTCGTAAAGTTAAGGTATTGTCGAGGGCCTAATCACTCTCAAATCAGTGTAAACGTTAAAATTTAAGGTCTACCTTACTGACGTTTTTGACAGTAAAAAGAACGTACGCGCATTATTAGCTTTAACTGAAACTGTCATACTACAAATTGCGTAAACTCATAGTGTGAATACAGTGATAGCACTATGCAGCCATCGACTTCTAGCGGACAATCCTTATGAGCGCTATTTACACTAACCGGAGTAACCGCGCGTAGTGACTCTATTCTCGTTCTTATACGAGTCCTGATATTCATTATTTCGTATGTTTGAGAAATTATTTGAGTTTGATTTCCTATTAGTATTTTCGTCGAGATTTTCGTGTATTGTTCCTTTCATCAATAATATATCTGCAAACTAACTTGTAAATATATGAAATTTCTTTTTGGGAACGAGGACGAATAATTCTGACTTCCAGCTCGATAAAATTATTATAATTATAATTTCAAATCAATATTTTCGACCGTCTATTAATCTAGCACCTCCAGAACCGAATTTCAAAATTCTTCATAACTCAGAATTTTGATCTTTTTTTGAAATTTTTTTTGTGCGCTATATAAAATTTTTGGGTCCTACTTTTTTCAAAAATTTTTTTTTCTTGTGTAGGTGCTACCTTACGTAAACCTAGCACTTCCACATCCAAAAATATAAAATAATAAAAATCCAATTACACCCGAATTTCGGGTGAATTTTCAAATAAGCAAATGAATTAATTGGCAATAAATTAATTGTTCAATTCGAGTAATCAAATTTTCAGTGAAATAAAAATGATCATAATAAAGAATACCAATATTAAAAAAACAGTTATACTTTCAAACAGAGTTATAAATAAAATGATGAATTTGTAACTAGAATAATATTTTCTACCAGAAAATAAATTTTTAAATGGGAAGATTGATTTCTATTAAAAAAGGTGAATTTGCATTAAAAATGATTAATTATAAACAAAAAATTTGATAATTAAATTTGTAGGTGAAACAAAGCTCAACAAACTAATACGCAATTTACTCGATTGCAGTGTGAAAATTTATTTCCAAAATTTTTATTTTTTTTTTAAATTTGAATTTTAAGTATGAAAAAAGTAGCGCAAGCAGGTCAAAGGCACAAGAAAAAAAAATTGTGAGGAAATGAAATGCACTTCCCACACCAAAAATAAAACTCAAGACAATTCCTGGATTTTCCCAGATTTTTTCAAGTTCCCAGACGATTCTCGGATTTCCTTAAATTTCCGCACAGTAGACACCGTGTCATTGTATTTTTGTTCGTCAATAATTAATCATTACTTTATTAGATTTGAATATTTGATCGATGGTTTCCATTTTTTCATTTAAAAAAGCAAAACGAACAAATACACAAAAACTAGTAATTATGTCTTACTCCCCAGCAAATGCTGTGATTTTTGCTTCATTTTTCAACGTTACAAATTTTACGAAATTGATTATAATTATTCCTTTCTGACTGCTTCAAAATAGTACGAGATACAAATTCATACAGTTAACACATAGCCTTTTCATTGGCGCGTTTTACAATACTCTGCAGTCGATCTACTGTTGTGCCGCGTGACGTCACGTCGACTCGTTTGTGCACGCAGTGTCGCATTATGAGAGCGCGATACACTATTTACTTTATTGCGTACGTTATTCACGTTCCGAACACTATTTTCATTCTCTTCCTTAAATTTGCGTTCGAGTTACGGAAAATACCTTATTTTCTTTACGCTTCTTACGGATCTTTCTGAATAACGAGTTACATTAAACCTCACATTAAACTCACAATGCTTCCGTATCGCCTTCATTATTTACACTAATTATTTGCATTAACTACTCTGATTCGAGATTGATTTGCCCCTCGGGTATAGTTCAAAAGTAGGAAAGAGAAACGTAGTCGCACAGGGAACGTAATTTGAGGAGCAATTTCATTTCCATTAACTGACTAAATAAAGAAATAGATGTACTAGTTTTTCGTGTGGTTACAACGACATTTCGTCAATTGCACACATCTGCATTAGATTATTTAAGAAAAAAAAATACAACCAAATCGTAAAGTTTTGTTCCTTCAGAAAACATTTTGTTGCCTCAAAAATGTTGTTCAACCAATAATCTCAGTTTCTGTTAAATTCATAGTTGTGTCCGTTCAACAAAAGGATTGCTTAAAGAAATTGTTGTTTGTATACTAAATAATTTGTTTCAGAAATAGCCAAATATTGTAGGACTGAAACAAATAAAAATTTTGTGTATTTAAAAGCTCTGAATGTAAAATTCATTCTTACGGGCAAATAATATCAATATTAACAACGAAAATACCGTGAGTACCACTGGCGAAAGAAAGAATATTTTATCATCGACTGTACGTGGCCACAAACCAAGTTACGATTTGAATTACAATCGGCGCATCCCACCATCTTGTACGGTCGGTTTGCGTCTCGTGAACAATCCGCCATTCTTATGTAATTTTATGCTAAGCGCTTCGCGCGCAAAATTTGTGCGACCCTCACCTTACGTGAAATCGCGTGTCGAAATTCAAAGAACATGGTCTGATCTTTTCTCGAAGTTCTTACGCAAATATTAAAATGTAATGTGTTAAGTCGCAAAAAAAAATGAAAAATAGTTTCAGTATATTCATGACACATTTGTAGGTGTTCCCCTTGATCTATATCATTATATCAGTCTAAAGGTCAAAACGGAAAACTGTGCGGCACCGATTAAAAAGCACGTCACAGTGCAAGAGAGGAGGGGGGGGGGCAGATTTTGTGACGATTTGTGGTATAAGGAGAGGGATAATGCAGAATGCGACATCGAGCATAAAAAATATAAATGTGTATAAAAGTTTTTTTTTATGTTTGAAAAAATTTTAATTAGTGATTTTATATAACAAGTAAAGTATCTAAATATTGTTTTTGAACCTTTTTGAGTTTTAATTTGGGCGTTGATCAACAGAAAACGAAGACAAAATTTCGGCCATGCATGGTTCTGCCAGCTTTACTTCAAGCCAGCAGCACCACTCAAGGAATCGGTCAAAAATGATTATATCAAATTGCCCTTTTTACAGGAATTTCCGGCTCATGATATCCCTTTAAACCACTGTCCGTTAAGCTGGCAGGACCACATTGCAAAAATGAACTGAAGACCTATAGGGAATTTAGGGCTAATATAATGCCCCATTGGCGTGTATATTGTAAATGGTATAGGTAAGTGTTATTTTGAAAGAAGAGCGATATGAGGCATTCTATAATTATCAGGCGATATTCGAAGTGCTACTGTTAAATGAAAAATGGATAGTATTAATTCTCAATTACGGGCAGTATTTAAATTTTTTATTAAAAGAATTAATATTATACAAGTAATATGAGTACTTAATGATTGTTCTAATATAAGTTAATAATACCTTTTGGAAATTGTATTGTACGAAATAATTTTTATCCAAGTCTGCACTGTATGACTTGTATGGCTAAATAAATATCCGAAATACTATGCAGATTTTTTTCTATCATTGAAAAGAATGACTTTCGGCTGCATACTTGTAGCATTCTCACTAATTTCCTCGTGGCCATCAAGCTATGGCAAATCAAAATTACCGGTTACTGATTTTGGGCATATTGGTCACTAAAGCACCGGTTAAAAGTAGAGATCCCTATTAAGGAGCGAAATATGTCGATAAAGTACGAATTCTAAGCAAGATAATGTTATGATTTTGTGCAATTATTTTACACAAATTGGGCAACACTAAAAAATATTTTGGGTATTTTTCTTTGTCTAAAAATTTTTGTGAAAGTGGATAAAAAATTGTACATGGATAACGTAGGCCCTAGATTATTATTCGTTGCAGTTGAAATTACTGTTAATTCCATAATGTTAGAAAATGATGAATATTTACCTGAAAAACATGTAACTGTTAACAGAATAGAAGTTTAAGTTCACTAACTACAACCCTAAATATCATTTCCCTCATAGTAGCAAAAGAATGGCGCGTCGGATTTTATTCTAAATTTTTTTATCAATTGTTTACACAAAACTTCTTTAAAAAAAGTTGACACAAATTTATATTACATATTTCAAGAGTCTTAAATGAACTTGAAATTATGTTGGGTAACGTAAGTGCTTTTTTTTGACTTCACTAGTTGTTGAAAAAAAATGTTTAACAAATATTTAAAAAGTTGTATGCTTATTTTGAAAGCCCTAAATGAGCCCTAAATTATTGTGGAAAGAAACAATGCCTAAGTCGTTTTTTTCTCTGTGTGGTCCTGCAAAGCTTAACGTTAAGATAGCATGACCACTGGTTTTTTCGAAAAATTGCGGAGCATTAAATTTTACAATAGGACATTAAGTGAGCCCTAAATGAGCCCTATATTATTGTGGAAAGAAATAATGCCTAAGTCGTTTTTTCTCTGTGTGGTGCTGATAGGTTAACGTTAAGATGGCAGAACCACATGTTTGTAAGAAAAAAATGCGTGCCATCAAATTTGGCAAGAGGACATTAAGTAAGCCCTAAATGAGCCCTAAATTATAGTGCAAAGAAATATTGTCCAAATCATTTTTTTTTCTCTGTGTGGTCCTGCTAGCTTAACGTTAAGATAGCAGAACCACAGGTTTCTTAAAAAAAAAATGCGTACCATCAAATTTGGCAATAGGACATTAAGTGAGCCCTAAATGAGCCTTAAATTATTGTGGAAAGGAATAATGCCTAAGTCGTTTCTTTCTCTGTGTGGTCCTGCTAGCTTAACGTTAAGCTAACATGACCACCGGTTTTTTTGTTTAAATAAAGAGCATTACATTTGGCAAGGGGCCTTAAATTAGCCCTAAATGAGCCCTAAATTCCCTATAGGTTTTCAGTTCATCTTTGCAATGTGGTCCTGCCAGCTTAACGGACCTTATAAAATATGCTACGGTGCTGCCAACTTTACTTCAAGCCAGCAGCACCATTCGAGGAATCGGTCAAAAAATAGTTGTATCAAATTCCACTTTTAACAGGAATTTCCGGCTCATTCCTGGCTCGAGATATCCCTTCAAACCACTGCCTTACCTTTAAAATTAAAAAAAGGGCCTCGAAGGGCAAAGGTACACAGTATACATTTTTGAATTCTCTTCACGGAGAAAAATGGATGGTCAAAGTTATATGGTCAAAATTTAGAGATCCAGCAAGTCTGTCTGCATGGTCGAACAGTCCTTTCATATTTTTTTCGACATGGTTAAAAAGACTCTTATTTTATCGCCAGTCTGACTTTTATAAGAGCATTACACTCACGATCAGGGATAACTAAGGTATCCTTTTCGGAATGGTCAATACGCACATATTGTTTTCACTCATTTCGACCATCTAAGAAGGAGCAGATAAGCCATTGCGTATGGTCCATTGCTTGATTTTTACGCGTCAATCATGCGCGTGAAAATTTAAAGGGTATCGCTAATTGGCTTCAATTAGCATAACGAAATCGTAGACCGCATAGTGATATCTGTTAAAAAAGAAGGTTTTTACCAACTATTTCAGTGTAAAGTGAAGTGTATTTATTGAGGATTCATTGGAAATATCTTATTCTGTAAGTACCTATTTTAAATAAGTAATTGTAACGTTAATATTTTCTATTAGTAATGTGAGATTTTAGACATTTAATTTAAATCTTTTTGAGGTTAATGTAAGTTTAAAATAGATTATAATTATTTAAGTGATCACTGTTAATTATAGCATTAGTCGATTTTGAATAAACTTGAAATGTACTCATTAATTTGAAACTAAATCATTATTTTTCAGTTCTGACATCAACTGCTGAGATTCATGCAAAGACAGATGGCAGGGGCAGGATCAATGCACTCGGGATCCTACATCCAGTTGATGGAGTCGAATGTCTGAGAAAATCAGATCGACCATCTGAGATTTCCAAACCCACCCTTCACAATGATTGGTTCAGCCAGCTTGAAATGACCGAGACGACGGTCTGAGACAATCGAGTCGTCTTTCTGAGATTGTGGATTTGGACCTTTCGTTTTTATCTTCTAGGGATAGCAGCTTTAGCCATATTCAAGAGCTGGCCTATAGTCGACCCTGCAATATGATCTGTCTGCAAATTTATATGGCCAAACAAGCCTTCCATTTTTCTCCGTGTTCCTTGCATTCATAAGGGACTATTTAGGGCTCACTTTTTATCCAACTATGGATTTTACTACTTAGCCCTTTTTATAAAATATTCCACAGTGCTCCCAGCGTTTCTTTAAACCAGCAGCACCATTCGTGGAATCGGTCAAAAAATGATTATATCGAATTCCACTCTTCACAGGAATTTGCGGCTCATTTCCGGCTCGAGATCACCCATCGAACCACCGCTGATTTATACTTCTGTTAATATCAATAAATCAATTTTTTTACAATTTCATTAGGGGCTTTCACGCCTTTTCCATTGACCGCACACATCTTTTAGCTAAATATTTGTCCTTCAAAAGTCAAAATCAAAAATAAATTTGACTTTTTTCCTAATGTATGGTATTTTAACAATTTATTTCCCTTGAATAATTTGAGGCTCATTTAGGGCTTCTAAGATATTGTTGAATGGAAGCAGTCACATTTTTCCTAAAAAGTGACCTAAAAAGTGACCTAAAATTAGTGACTAAAAAGTCACTAATTTTTGCCCGTAGTCCCAAATTATGTCTCTACTGTTTAGAATAATAACAATAATAATAATAATAATAGATTCTTAAATTTGGGACCACAGCCTCAAATAATTCCATCATGAGCTCTAATTTATGCAAGGGGAAAAAACTTCCGGCCGACAATATTGCAGGAGCCTTAAATGATCCTGAAATTATTTCATTTTTGGAAGGTTTGATTAAAACAAGTTTTTTGTTTGTTAATTTTGATTATAATATTCCTAGAGTCCTAAATGAACCTTCGATCCTATGTATTTTCGCGATTACAAGAATCTAAAATTGGGTTCGAAAAGTTCAAAATTATAAGTATGAAGCACCTCGTAAATAATAAGAAATAGATCAAATAGATTATTATTGTTACAATTTTCATCAAAAGAATGTACTGTATAAATAATAAGAAAGAAATATGACTATCTGAAGATGTAAAAGCATAGTGAAACAATATATAATCATATAATCATTTTTTGATCGATTCCTCGAATGGTGCTGCTGGTTTGAAGGAAAGCTGAGAGCACTGTGGAATATTTTATAAAAAGGGCTAAGTAGTAAAACCCATAGTTGGATAGAAATTGAGCCCTAAATAGTCCCTTATTAATGCTAAGAGAAATAAAAAATTTATATTTTGTCCCTTTGTTCTTCGTGGCCCTTCTTTAAATTTTAAGGGTAGGGCAATGGTTCGAAGGGATATCTCGAGTCGGAAATAAACCGTAAATTCCTGTGAAGAGTGAAATTCGATATAATCATTTTTTACCCGATTCCTCTAATGGTGCTGCTGGTTTGAAGACAAGCTGGAAGCACTGTGGAATATTTTATAAAAAGGGCTGAGTAGTAAAATCCATAGTTGGATAGAAAGTGAGCCCTAAATAGTCCCTTATTAATTCAAGGAAGAGAATTCAAAATTGTATATTTTGTTACTTTGCCCTTCGTGGCCCTTTTTTAATTTTGAAAGTAGGGTAGTGGTTCGAAGGGCTATTTTGAGCCGGAAAGAGCCGGAAATTCCTGTGAAAAGTGGAATTTGATATAACTCTTTTTTCACCGATTCCTCGAATGGTGCTGCTGCCTTGAAGTAAAGTTGGCAGCACCGTTGCATATTTTATACAAAGGGCTAAGAAGTTAAATCCATAGTATAGTGGGATAGAAAGTGAGCCCTAAATAGGCCCTTATTAATGTTAGGAAAAAAATCGAATATTAAGTTTTCGGCCCTTTGCCCTTCGCAGCCCTTTTTAAATTTTGAAGGTAGGACAGTAGTTTAAAGGGATATCTCGAGCCGGAAATTCCTGTAAAAAGGGCAAATTGATATAATCATTTTTGACTGCTTCCTTGAGTGGTGCTGCTGGCTTGAAGTAAAGCTGGCAGAACCATGCATATGTAAAAAAAATGAGGAGCCGAAAATTCGGCAATGGGGCATTAAATTAGCCCTAAATGAGCCCTTAATTATGAAAAAGGAGACATTATGATTTGATGACTTGGTTCTGTCAGGTTTACATAGCTCCCAAAAGTGAACATATTACACAATATAGAGAAAGAGCAGGACTTTTTAACGTCGCCAGAAGAAGACAATTTTAATGGGTAATTTGCTTTATAGCCTATTCAGTAATGAAGCTCCGCATTATCTACTTAACCTTTTTCATTTTATTGACAAAGATCAACCAACACATTCCAAACTCCGTGAATGGAAAAATGTACTAAAAATTCAGCCACACCGTACGTGTAAAATGCAAAGGTCTTTTATTATTCGTTTTTAACACATCAAATCCTACCCTAGAAATTACACATTGGTAAAACTTAAATTCGTAAATTTGAATTAATATGAGTGTATTCATGAATGTATTTACTTATAAGTATGTATATTTGCGTATGTATATTTATATTAATCTTATGTTAATAGCCTGCATCTAATTATTTATATTATAGTTTATTTCTTCACTTCTGTTAAAAAAACGTATTTTTTATTTAAATCGTCAAATAGATCGCTGTCATATTTTAACTGTAATATGTATCAGCTGTTCCTTATAGGGCTATTTAGCCCTAGGAACTTTTCACGTATAAATACAAATACATAAAAACTATCATCATAGATAAATTAAAACTTTATTTTACGGAATTAAATCTTTTTAATTGGGCACTGTTTCTTTCGAAGTAGGACAAGTACAAAAAAAAATAAGTGGCTTTTCTGGGCTGAGTATGGATTACCAAATTATACAACATTGCGCACGTACCAAAAGTGAAAGCCGGATGTACTGACATATAATAAAACTCGTATGCTAAATTGAAATATACGCCCACATTATTGCAAGTTAAAGCATACTCAAAAATTAAAGATTGAATTGCTTATTTTTTTATAAATATTGTCTGCTCGTAATACTTCTATAAAAAGCGATCTCATAGAGGCTTATTATCTGTGTGAATTTACAACTAATGCAGAGAAACTTTGTTAGTCCTAACAAACACACGATATACCAAATCACACAATCTTTAATTTAAAGGATGGTAACCCACCATGACCATTGTACAAATGCTGAAACAGTAGGAGACACGGTGGAGAGCATTACGTACACTTCTTGACGCGATATTCACGGAACTTGATCATAGTTATTACAGCTCATAACCCTTTGTTAGTGTACTTGTGTCTTCTGAAACAAGCTTTCCAGCATTCTTATTAGGCATATAAACTATAACATGTTTGTCATATGTCGATGAACCGAACAATTCTCAGAAAAAAAGATCTGCCAAAAATGATAATTCGGATAATAATTTGAAGCCATTGAAAGAACAGATAAACTAAAAAAATAATTAAACCAAGATTGCTCGACAAATACATTTCTTTCTTACACGATTACTGCAGATTAGAGGTATCAGCTTGTAACAGGAGTTGAACCAAGATTAATTATACGTTACGGAGAAACCGATACGATTTTCGCTCGGTTGAAGATCACGTCAGCATTATTAGAACATTAAACCGATGTTATATTGTGGAATAACTGATACCTACTTTCATTTAACCTTGCCTTTCCGTTAGCTCAACTTTTCTCACATTTAATCAAACTATAGAATGTTTTAATGATGTTTGACTGAAACATCTTTAAAAGTATTTTAAAAACCCCCAAATATGGTGATGATAAATAAGCTGGTATTCACGCTAAAAACAAAAATTGCAACAAGCGACGTATGTGAAAAATAAATATGAAAATATATGCTACCATTTATTATTATTGATCCAAGCATACTACCAACTTTTTCCTCCCTTGTATCAGAGGTAATAATTCGCAGATGCGTTACGAAGAAACCCATGCCATTTCCTCATTGTATGACGATCACACCATGTGTTCTTGAAACCCTTAGCGGCAAAACGATATCAAACTTGAAATCTCATTTGAAAAGGCAAAGACCTGAACAAACAATCGGGAACAAAATGCGCAGAGTTCTGAGCGGTCTTGCATGGCGGTGGGTGCCAAAGAAGGATCATCTGTGAATCGCGACGATAGGTATATACTATACAATATACAATATACATGTAGTAATCCACGCACACTCACAAACTCTCTGACAGGTATCTCAAACTGGCACAACACTATGAAGGTATAGAGATGTAACCTATTTCATTATTTAGGGCTCATTAAGGGCTATTTTGGGCCCGTGGTCCTAAATTTTGGGTTCTTTTATTTTTTTAAATAGTCTTGGTTCTAGCTTAACGTTAAGCTGGCCGAACATTGCTGTAAAAGGTGCTAAAAATGAATTCACGGAAAATTCACCTTATAGAATAGTTTAAGGCTCATTAAGGGCTCTGGAAATATAATAATTAAAAATTTTAAGAAAATGTTTAAACAATTTTTGTTTAAACAGATTTGCCAAAAGAAAATATTTTCTTTTTTTTAACCTTGCATAATTTCAGGCTCATTTAAGGCTACTGAAAAATCATCGACCGAAGGTCGCGTGATATTTTCTTTGTCCTTTTTTTTTGGTTATATATGGTGTTGTGACACCTTAACGTTATAAAAAATACACGAAGAAAATAATTAAACCCATTTTTATTGCTCGCATAATTTGGGCCCGTAGTCCCAAATTTTGGGTTCTCGTATTTTTTGTAAAAAATAGTGTTTGCAATAGCTTAACAATAAGTTGGTTCAAGATTGCTGTTAAACGTTCTAAAAATGATTTTACAAAAATTCACCTTATAGAATAGTTTAGGGCTCATTAAGGGCTCTGGGAATATAATAATTAAAAAATTTTTTAAATGTTTATATAATTTTTGTTTAAACAAATTTGAAAAAACAAAATATTTTCTTTTCTTTTCTCTTGCATAATTTTAGGCTCATTTAAGGCTACTGGAAAATCATCGACCGAAGGTCGCGCGATATTTCCTTTAATCTTTTTTTTATATATGGTATTGTGCCACCTTCACGTTATAAAAAATACATGAAGAAAACAATTAAACCCATTTTTGCTCCTCGCATAATTTAGGGCTCATTGAGGACTAATTTAGGCCCGTAGTCCTAAATTTTGGGCTGTCGTATTTTTTTTTAAAGAAATAGTGTTTGCAATAGCTTAACAATAAGTTGGTTCAAGATTGCTGTAAAACGTTACTAAAATGATTTTGCTAAAAATTCACCTTATAGAAAATTTTAGGACTCATTAAGGGTTCTGGGAATATAATAATTAAAAATAAAAAAAAGGTTAAAACAATTTTTGTTTAAACGAATTTTTTTTATTTTTCATTATCATATTCCCAGAGCCCTAAATGAGATCTAAATTATTGTATAAGGTGAATTTTCCGTGAAATCATTTTTAGCGCGTTTTACAGCAATGTTCGGCCAGCTTAACGTTAAGCTAGCGCAAACACTATTTTTTTTAAAAAATAAGAGTCCAAAATTTAGGACCACGGGCCCAAATTAGACTCAAATGAGCCCTAAATTATGCGAGGAGTAAAAATGGGTTTAATTGTTTTCTTCATGTATTTTTTATAACATTAAGGTGGCACAACACCATACATAAAAAAAGGCAAAGGAAATATGGCGCGACCTTCAGTCGATGATTTTTTCAGTAGCCTTAAATGAGCCTGAAATTATGCAAGAGAAAAGAAAAGAAAATATTTTGTTTTGGCAAATTTTTTTAAACTTTTTTTAAAATTTTTAATTATTATATTCCCAGAGCCCTTAATGAGCCCTAAACTATTCTATAAGGTGAATTTTTAGGAAAATCATTTTTATAACTTTTTACAGCAATCTTGAACCAACTTATTGTTAAGCTATTGCAAACACTGTTTTTTACAAAAAATAAGAGAGCCCAAAATTTAGGACTACGGGCCCAAATTAGTCCTCAATGAACCCTGAATTATGCGAGGAATAAAAATGGGTTTAATTATTTTCTTTATGCATTTTTTATAACGTTAAGGTGGCACAACACCATATATAACCGAAAAAAAAGGGCAAAGTAAATATCACGCGACCTTCGGTCGATGATTTTTCAAGGGCCTTAAAATTGTTTACTTCATTTTTAGTAGAATTGTTTAAACAAAAATTGTGTAAACAATTAATTTTTTATTTTTCATTATTATATTCCCAGAGCCCTAAATTATTGTATATGGTGAATTTTCTGTGAAATTATTTTTGCACCTTTTACAGCAATATTCGGCCAGCTTAACGTTAAGCTAGCGCGAACACTACCAGGTGTATACATATGAAACCGGTATTTTTTCAAGAAAAAAACACATTTATTTCAAGAGAATGATAACAAATATTTTATTCAAAGTATGCGCCC
>NC_046663.1:97500157-97510368 GCF_010883055.1 Belonocnema kinseyi | reverse complement strand
GCCAATTAGCACAAATGGTAAGTTCCGACAGTGCCTACAAGTGTGCCTACTGGCCGCTAAATGGCAATACCGGTTTCATATGTATACACCTGGTATTTAAAAAAAAATAAAAGAGCCCAAAATTTAGGACCACGAACCCAAATTAGCCCTAAATTATGAAATAAGTTACATCTCTATACCTTCATAGTGTTGTGTCAGCTTAATCATGCCTCTCTCTGACATCTTTACTCTAGGCATTGTACGAGAATGTACACATCGCCACTTGTTAGATCACTGCCATTTGCCAAAACAACTTTGCCTATGTTTCGAATTTCTCTACACGTATTCGTGTGGCGTACAGCCATAGACAAAGGTGTTGCTCGAGGCGCGATGGTTGCCAACCGTGCGTTTCGCTTGGACGCCGTGCAAATGAACTGTACAAAAAGAATCGTCACTTTCAAACAAATGCGATTTCCGAGGTTACGAGTGCACGCAAAATATTAATTCCCCTCAGGACATGGTTCTAGTTACTTTCCAGTCAAGCACCCGATTTTCCATTGATATCCGCTCGCGTCCGTTGGATTATTGACAAATGGGAAAATATTAAAATTTACTTTTCGCCTGCGGAAATACGATTGGCTGCTAATGGACTTCATCGGGCCACGGGTTGCATCTATACGCAAAGCGATCGTCAACACGTAAATGAAACTACATATAAATAATGCGGAGCTTTGCAATGTTTAATACGCGTGTCAAAAACATCAATGCGTACTTCTAGCGAGGCGACGGACTGAAGATCAGTGGAAGTAAATCTCGTTTCAATTGGTGCACAGATTGAACCTGGTCCATTATTGGCAGTGCGTACCGCGAGTAATTTCACAGAAAACGTGATGGGACTTCTAAATCGAGTGGAAGCGTGGTTCCAATTGACTCCAGGTTGACACCTAATTTCCAATTGACGGTAACGTTGCCACCATGTATTCGCACGTAACCGTGCTTCCATCCAAGACTCTCGTTCTCTTCACTGAAGATCTTCTGAGGCGTTGCTTAATCGAGTTAAGAGAAAGATCACCCGCGCCGGAAGTCAGGCTAACTAACACTGCCTATAAACCTGAAAGCCCCTTCGGACGCCAAGCGTCACGCTTTACGCGCTAACTAATCACCAGTGCAATTCTGTTACTTCGACGCCTAATTAACGTCGAATTAATTAACAGTTTGGAGCGTTGAGAACAGTTTGACTTGCTTGAAATGCATGGTCATGGAAGATAAATATCTTCCATGCATTCGAAATAGGGTAGGGGGGCTGTTTCGAGTTTGCAACTCAATCCTGTGTTCAATACTTTGACAAATCTTGATACGTTATTTAGGAAACTGCGTTATTTGTAGAACTATTTGAATATTTATCTCTTGCGAATGGAGGACATTATGAAGATTTCGCTCAACGCTTTCAGTGATATTTGAGTGGTGACAGTGTGAGTAGGTACTGTGTCATCACTCAATATTCATTGAGGTTTTCAGACGTATACTTACAAATCTTGCACAAGGGAAAAGTCGCGGTTTTAAATTTACAGTATATATTTTTCTTTAAGTAACACTCTTAGAAAAATAAGAATAATTTTTAATGCACATATAAAGGAATTCTTTGTGAATTTATAAATAAAGTTAAATAAAAAAAATTTCAGGTACTTTTATACTCACAGAACATGCTTGAAAATTAATTCAAAAGAACTCACCTGAAACAAAAAGAAATAAAACATTTTGTTAGTTCTAGTTGAAAAGAATAATATAGTTAGTTACACATTATAATCGAGAACCCCTGGATAATTGTTAGAATAATTATCAAATTACCGTATAACAATTTTATCTCCATTTATATAATAATTTAACTAATATCCCTGGATATTTACTGCTTGCAGCAAGTAAATAATACATGTTGGATAATAACAATCTATTTGAATAATCATTGAAACATACAAAGCAAATTTGCTACACATAATATAATTTCTGGAACAATTATATCCCACAATACTGTACTAAACAATACTAACCCATATACTCAGAAACCTCTAGATCCCAATGCAAATCAATATATACATAAATTCATCGGAAATGCTAATAATAAAAAATGTTAACACATCGATCCAGTAAAAATATTCAGTTTTATTGTAATCCCAAGAAAAGTTATATAGAATCCTTTGCCTACCCTATATATCACCTACAGATTAATGTACTATATCTTTCTACGGGTAAAGAATATCCGGAGAGCACCCAACTACTAATATAAACTCGAAAAATTTTCCATGAGCTTTGAATCAAATTGTATCTTATCAATTGCTGCCAAAAGCTCCCTTTACAAAGTCTTTGACGCTTCTTAAGGTAACCGAAGCCATTAGTTTATTAGAACTAGTGACCTTTCGTAACGATGGTTACTTGCGGTTAGTATCAGTTTGAAGGGTCAATTCTTGAGATGTTCGTCCTTCGTCCTTAATCCTGATCACATTGCAGTGCGCGGATTCAGATTCCAGATTTCTCGTCTGACCACCTACAAACTTGCCATCCCCGCAAACTTGCCTCCTAAAGGTGGTATCTCGGGGCAAGACCGCAGACGCATTGGTGGCGATGGCAGCGGTCAGTCTTGTAAATTATTTAAGTCTCGCCAACACAGCCGCATATATAACCAGTACTACCCTTCCATGTATTCTCCTTCTTGCTCCTCGGTTTCTCCTTCAAGCCAAAACTTCTTCCTCTATTATCCTTGCCATATGTCTAAAGACCCATAAAGACCTCAATGCACATATAAAATTGAATATCGTTTTTAAAATGATGCTACAACTTAAAAATATTGATAACCAAGTTCTAAAGTCTAACATAACATCTAGATTCTAAAATGAATTTTTGTATCCCATCCACACATGCCGATTTGGAAAAAATTTTCTAGCAGTGAAAATACACCAAGTAGATAAGCCAGATTCATGTTTGTGAGAAGGAGTGCGTCACACAAAAGGTCCTAACAGACTGTATAGAGATAGAGTATAGACTGTAGAGTAAGAACTGTAGACTGTGCAGATTGCAATGCGAAGGTGGACGATGACGAGGGAAAAACGAAGACAACCAAGAGAGGGGAACGTGGTCATCTAAGTAATTGGGTAGGCGGACTACTACTTGAAGCGATGCATGTGTGAGACTTGGTTTCAAGCGAGTACAACTTGGTTTCAAATGTGCGAGACCTGTCTTTCTAATGTGTGAGTCCCCCTCGAATCCTTGAACCTTACACTTGAGATATTAACTTCGTACCAAACCTGGCACAGGCCAATGCCTCCTCAGACCTACCTTTTTCAAGGTCTTCACTATTGCCCTATCTAATTTCTCTCGCACTTCACAAAGGAAAGCTTTTCCAACAAATTTTTCCTCTGCTGAATTCTAAATCGTGTACTGTAGAGTAGACTGTACAGTAGTCGTGCAGTGTAGATAGCATTACCATTTTCATGTTTTGTAAAATTGTATGGCTAATTTCCTGGTCTGACTAATCACATGATTAAAATCAGAAACCTACTGATCAAGTTGTTAAAGAAGATGTAGAAGTAATAACCCCAATTTGATTGATCTTTCAAGATGCGTATGCCTTTGACCTACATTTTTGCTCATATAAAAATTAGGTCTACAGTATGTCGTGTCAGTCGGTCGTTGGCGAGATATCACACTGAAGGGCTTACAAATAGCGGATATGGCTGCTTGGTAACCGGACGCCTGAAAACAGACCACCTCCGACCCATTAGTACCATATGTCTCATATGACGCATTTCAAGTCTATATAGCTATTTGAAAAATGATCAGCAGAATTCCAATGAATCAGCGAAAAAGTAGCCATTCAACATTAAAATATGAATAAACACTTCATCCGAGGTATTAAAAACTTATATATAGTCAGGAGTACGCACTCGCTGAAGTCAATGTCATGAAGTCATTGGAGACACTCGAAGTTAGACGTTCATATTTCAAACTTTCCTAATGCACATACATATACATAATTTAAGAATGACCATATTCGGTTTTTTTTCTATTGGTGGTACCATTTTTTTTATTAGGTGTAGGAAATCTTGAATTTTAGTTGAAAATATTTGGGTTGACAAATCAGCCGTTTACTACTACGAATAAAGTTTTTAAGTGCTCGGTAATATCAAGGTAAGTATAAGTCTAAATATTACCCTACGCTGTGGATTCAACTGATTACGTAATTGACTAGACAAGAAGAATTATTCGAAGTAAAAAGCAAAAGTCTAAATAATACGTTACGCTGTGGATTCAACTGGTTACCTAATTGGCTAGACAAGAAGGATTATTCCAAGTTAATAGAACGAAGGTCTGAGCGTATTCGATTAAGATCGGGTCGACTGAGTTTCCTCTCAACCGGTCATTGCACTTCGGTGCATTGAACGTTACGTCGACACTTTATGCGACTCGTCGATATCGTTGATAAAGTTTACAATGGTAGGGTTAGAAATCGAGATTTCGTAAGAAATTAAATGCGAAAGCAGACATGAGTGGCAACGTAAAAAGTAGTACAAAGTCGTATTCCTCCGATACACGTGGCAATGTGGCATTTATCGATGAACTAAGCGTTTTCTTGGATTAAGATTCTCTTTAAAAAATTTCATTTGGCAACAAGCAAAAAACCCGGGATATTTTCAAAAGAAACTTCTTTCCTTGCACTTTTCTTCTTATTCTTTTTCTTCCACACATATTATTGCAATCTATTTTTAATCAAATGAAATCCCCTTGCATTCGCGCGGAATAATGTGTAATCAGTTAATCACTTGTAAATGATTTGCAATTATAAATATTCTGACATCATATTTTTAAACCGTCCACATGGATACGATATTAATTAAAAATGTATCCTTAAATACTTTCAATTTAAAATTTATTTATAGGCTTTTCTCAATCAATTCGAAATTATCAGGGACGAACTAAAATAAGCCAATTTACATCGACGTTCTATTTGACTTGTTGGTGTTACTACCTGCATTGTAATTTCAACAAACCGAGTAGTAAGACCAACAAGCCAAATATTTGCGCCAACCAATACAGTAGCAGTGGCTATATTTCACAAACCCAAGTAATTGGCCCTACTACCTATTTTATCAATGTCTTAAAAAATGTATATCCTCACTCCGTAGGTTGAATATTATCATTATCTCATTAGATATTACTCAGAATGATTAACTAGTATTATCACACACGAGATTAAGCTGCGCGAAAGTGTGAGTCTTCAAGGTTGAGGATCGTCGGAGAATGACAAAATGTATGCGCGCTGCGTCACCTTTCCGTCTCGATGGAAGTATAAAGATGGTTCGGTTGTTGGCACTAAGATCGCTTTTTTGTCTTTTTAATATTCAAGATCCATCGAAGGAAGTCTCCACGAAGGACACGAAACGACGCTCAATAACCGAGCCAGGTGACAATCGTCTCATTATATTTCAAATATATACATTCTGTCGGAATAAATTTTACCATACATCATCAGCACTCCTTGTTCGGAATGATTCAAACATTATTTGACATTCGACCACCAGAAAACTTTAAGCAATTACTATACCATTGAATTTTTCAGATGCAGAGTTAAAAATCTTAGTTAAAAAAACGTGGATAAAGTGACAATTGTAAAAGAAGCGCCTGGAACTAAACTAATAGTCTCTAAACCTGCATAAGCGAAAAGTCCGCTGTATTTAGCAGTAATCGAAAATATCACTCCGAAATCAGCGAATTTCACTGAATAATCAGTGAGTAACGCTAGTAAGTCAGCGAAATGTGAGCCTGTGCAAAATACTAAAAAAGTTCGTCAGTGCTACCCATAACAATTTTTGCGTACATTTAAGAAGCTACTTAAAACTATTCAAATTTTGTTTACTCGATTTGGATCATTTCTAAAGCGTTTGAGAATATTTTTATTCGCCCGTAAACGCTATGTATCCATGAAGAATGCGAGAAATTTTGACAGGTAAGACGGATTTTAGTTGTTAGGAAGCGGCAACAGTGGTAGATGTGCGTCTTTGGTGTGGTTCTGGCCATGGGAAAGGTTAGCAGAAGTTAGTAAACGTTTATGGTTACAGGTCGTAACCGTGAATGTAGTGATTATGAACAAAAAGCAAAAGCAAGGAACAGTCATAATGTAGAGTTACTTTTATTTATTTTTTTTATTTACTGTTCATATATTTTTTTTAAATTCGTATTTTGGCTTGAAAGTTTAACTGTTTATTTAATTATTCGTGTATTTTGTAAAAAAAATCATCTTTTTTTTATAGAAAATTCATCTTCTGATTGAAGAATCTTCTTTTTAGTTTTAAAATTTTCACTTATTGTAGAACAGTCAACATTTTTAGATAAAATATGGCCTTTTTCGTTGGAAAATTCAACTGTTCTTGGTTGAAGTTTAATCTTTTTTCATTAGAAATTCGACGATTTCATGACATGATATTGCTTTCTCTGGGTAAGAAACGAGTGTCCCGCTTCCTTCCATGTATGTCACTAAACCCCTTTTATGGCACTTGGAATTGAAATTATTCGATTTGAAATTGTTTTAAACTTTACGATTTCAAATTTAAATAAAATTTTAGAATCTTGCAAGATTCACATAATTAAAAAGTCTACAACTTCAAAAATTGAAAAATGTAATAAAAAAATGAAGAGTAACTTTTTTTTTTAAGTTGTACAATTTTTTCGGCATGTGACATTTTGTTGACATACCAATTCCATACGAAATGAGATATTGAGCTAAAAATTAGGGAACATAATGAAAAAGCGCTGTTGAAGCACTGATTGCAGTCACCTTTCGGAATAGCTAAAAACTACTTCATCGAAATCTGGTTTATTTCCTCTACGGCGTTTACGCCTTGAAATCGTTTTTCTTTTAGAGGCTACTTCAATTTGGGAAACACTCCGCAATCACAGGGAGCCAGGTCAGGACTGTCTGGGAGCTGTTGAAGTTGTGTAAGGCCGGGTGGTGCACAACACCTTCCTGGTTCCATACTTTGAGGCGTTTCCGCCGTTATGGACCTGCCAAAGCACAGGTCACTTTCGACTGAAGTACGACCACTTTTAAATCCTCTAAACAGTCTAAACCCCTCAATAAACCTAAGTACCATTAATAGACTCATCACCATACTCTTCCAAATTATAGCGAATGGTTTCCCAACATGAATGACCAAAATTTTTGGCAAAACTTCATACACACTCTTTATTCGGTGCGTTCCGTCATCCTGAAATGTGAAGATTACACTAATAGACGTTTACGCAACTGCGTACACTAGTAGCCTAAAAATTTGCAGGTCCATGTCACTAAATAGATAAACTCCCAGAGTACTCCCCAAAATGGTAATAACCTGACTTTGACGATAGCACAGCTAGGTACAAAGTTAGAGCACAAATTGTTATCCAACTTCCACTTAGAAAATGAGCAGGTGACCACTTTTTCAATATGGTGGTTTCGAGCAAAAATCACCTGTCTACATTTTGATCGTTAATAACATTTGTGTTTGTTTCGAAAAAACGTTTGGATGACTGACGCTGCGACCCAACAGATTTTATATGAATGGGGCCTAAGAAACCTTATAGATCTATTTCAAATTTTCAAGGTAAATGATTTGTACATTTTATTATTCATTGTATTTAATCTACCAAGCCTTAAAGACATAGTTGAAAGTAATTAAGAAAGTATTTAAAGGATATAGAAAGTATTTAAAGTATTGAATAAATACATTTTTTCCTTCTAGTTTTTGTTCTCATACAGAAAAGATGTTATATTTTATTTACAAAATATATTGTTCGCCGAACAAAATAATTGTTGATTGAAAAAAAATTCTATTGCTCCAACAAAACTACTTTGTTAATTCTACCAAAGTTTATTTCGCTCGACAAAAAATAATTTTGTTGTGAATACGAACTTTTCGTTCGCCCAGAAAAACTATTTGGTAAAATCTACAATATTTTTGTCAACACTAAAAAAATTATTGTGTTTAACTAACAAGTATTTGGTTCATTTAAACAAATAAGTGTGCAATCCACAAAAAATTTTTGTTGTGCCTACCAAATTTTTGGTTAGTTCAACCAAACGCTCCAACAAAATTATTTGGTTGGCTCAACAAAAGTATTTTTTGCATCTATAACAACCAAAAACTTAGGTTGGGAGAACCAAACTTTTGTTCGGTCAACCAAACATGTTTCTCAGTGTCACATTACAAAATATTTTAAGGTTTACAATATTACATCTTCAAGCGGAAGTTGTGATTCTAGGTTTAGAGAAAGAGTTTGCTAGTTTTCCGCTCGGTTTTCCGGCATTGCAGTTTCTGGCTGCTTGGAGTTGGTTACCTCGTTAAACAGTTGGTGATTTAAAATGATAGGCGTACAAGGGAGCGGAAGGAACGGGTGTAAACCTTACCGGTTTACTGTTGCAGTAAGGTCTGCATATGACCACGTCGACTGGGAATTACGTAGAGTGGTCGTTTCGTAACGCAGTTATTCTCCTTCAAGGGTTGTAGGATCGAGACGAGACACGTTCATGATTCTAGGAGGCCGGATCCGATCTACACATCTACAGATTCTACAGTACTATCGAACCTTGAAAGGCTCCCAGGAAGATTCATAAACGCGTTAATGGTCGGTTGGTCTCCAGCTCAAAACCAGTTTCTATGGGGACGTTTTGTTGTTCCTCCTCGAGGCGCTTTATATTTCGCTCGTATACCAGCATTCCAGATGCCCGAAGCCCCGATCGATCCAGCGGATGGGATGGCCAAATCCGTTCGCATTCGTCCCTCCCAATGAATCGACTCGAAACTTTACAAAATTGGATAGAGTGCGTTTGTAAATACGCGAATTTATAGATTATTCGAGTTTCTATTTGCATTGTGGTTCTCGATTTTTTTCATTTCGGCAACAAATTATAGTTAGCCAGGGAGCAGCGATCACAGTGGTACGGCAGTTCAATTCAAATTAGAAGAAAATTTTGACCTTCAAAAAATACTAGCGTAAGTAAAAGCAATTAATAAATGCAACACTTTTATATAAGAATACACAAATTATATTAAACTAGAAAACAAACACGCGTGTGATCATTATTGTATTGTCTCACGCAGTTTTTAAATTAAAATGTAAAGTAAATATTAATATTAATACAACATTTATTTATTTTATAGTGTCAATTATCTAAAATAATAGAAAAGATTAGTAAGGAAAATATTTTTAATAACTCATGAAAATTGATATCTTAACTTCACAATTATTATCATTCATATTTTTATGTACACAATAAAAGCGTTGCATTTTTGTTAAAAAATATCAATTTCCGACGATAAAATCGAACACAATCTAAAGTCTTCCAAAATACTACTATTTCGAAAATGTTTCGAACTGTTTCCGTTTCGATCCCCCCGAAACCAGTCCAAAGCTATTTGAAGGCAACCCCCGGCACTTGACTGAAAGCGAGAGTTTGATGTATACCTTATTATTGATTAAATATTTTTAATATTCTTGGAAATCTAATGATTTTTTGTTTACAATAGCAATGCTAGAAGAAAAGCATTGACATAACAACAAAAGCATATGCATTAGAATGAGTTATATTTTTTTTCTCTTTGGCGAAACTGCTGAATCAATCAATTTAATTCTCTTTTTTGCGCAAATCGTAGGAAAGTACTCTGGTCTTTTTTATAAGAGTTTCTCTAATTGTAAGCTACTTAAAATGTTTTTCTTAATGCGCATGAGTTTCTTTTGATTTTAGACAAATTAATCACAGCTTAAAAAAACCGGAAAATTTGAGAAAGATCTCAGCTATACGGATTACAGTATTTCTGAGGAAAATAGGGCACAAGAGGAAAAGGGGAAATAGGCGACTGACTGTGCTTCCTGAGAGAGGCACTTTTTTCATTTTCTGTTTACATTTCCACATTTGTTGCAAGTGCCAATAATGTCACGTTATTTTAAAAGTAATTTAAATTTCAAATTTTGACTGGAGATTTTTAGGAAACAAATATCTACAAAAAATATTTGCTATTGTGATAGAAAAAAATTGGTTAATAGAATGCACTTGCACGAATGGCCATATCATGTTAGTGATTTTCTGTTTAAGGAGCGGGCCGAGCTACGAGGGTAGTTCAATAAGTCCTTAGAATGAAGTATAAAAACAATTTTTTTTGGGTAAATTTTTTTTTTATTTTTCAACATAATCTCCTTGGAGCTCT
>NC_046663.1:97493998-97500057 GCF_010883055.1 Belonocnema kinseyi | reverse complement strand
TAGTCGGGAGTGGTGCTGACTGAAAACAGATGATTTGGAGCGATTCGCGCGCCATCTGTTGGTCATTCTAAGGACTTATTGAACTACCCTCGTATTATACAATTTACGATTTGCGATCCTTTACCAGGTTACTTTACGTCTTGTCTGCTCTACAGTCTCTACACTTGACCCACCAACATATTTTCACTTTTGTCCACAAAGGAGGAAGGTGACTCGCTCCGCCTGACTTTATTCGTTACGCCGTAATGATTATAATCCCTGATCAAGTATGAATATCAGCTCTTTCAAGCACTACAGTAAAAGGTACGAAAATACATTTTCAAATTTCGCAAACCACTGAAACAACTTATAGGTCATTTGCAGAGATTTGTATGTGAAAGTTTTGCAAAAACGTGACATAATTTTAAGCCTTAGTTTCGAGCCAAATTTAAAAAAAGCCTTCAGGTAATTATTTACAAAACGTGGCCAATTTTAACACAAGAAGTATAGCTAATAAACTATCTAACTAACGAGTTCCGGATAACATGTAGATTCTACATATTAGTTTGTAAAGTCTTTTCATCAACCTACAAAAAATAAAAAAGGCTGAATACATGTGTTTCCATACTGAGATACTTTCATTGCTAACAACAAGTCCTCAATTTGAAATATTTTTGTGGCCAAAATTATATAATTAAAAAACTTCAGATCTAAAAGCAATTAAAGTTAGAATGGTAATTAGGTCTAAGGGCTTCTGAATCAGAAAGTATTAAAAGATAAAAACAACCAAATATCAAATCTTTTACTTTAGGCACTATTACTATTACTAGTATTACGGAAAATTCCGCATGCGAACGAGCTGGAAATATGTTATGTGTACGAAAAATCCCATAATCGTGAATGGCTTGTAATACATGATTCTAATATAACCTTCTAAATTTACACAAGTCTTCAAATTTTGGTAATTAGAAAATCATTCTTTCGACTCCTTTCAAAAACTTTAAACAAAATTTTTAGTATTTAGAGTCAAATTTAGAATCAGTCCGTTCTACATAGAGACTTACTTGATGATTTCATGGCCAGTCTGAACGTTATAAGAAAATCAGACTATAAGGATAACCAACTGACTTTCAACCATCCACGGAGGAGCAAATGATCCGTCGCAGAAGACCAATATTTGGGCGTCAATTACGCGCGTGAATATTACAAGTCGAGACCATTTTCGGAGGTTTGTCACTATCAAGGTATACAAATGTAACCTATTTAATAATTTAGGGCTAATTTGGGCCCGTGGTACCAAATTTTGGGCTCTTTTATTTTTTGTAAAAAATAGTGATTGCGCTAGCTTAACGTTAAGCTGGCCGAACATTGCTGTAAAACTTGATAAAAATGATTTAACTGAAAATTCACCTTATAGAATAATTTAGGGCTCATTTAGGGCTATGTGAATATGATAATAAAAAATGAAAAAAAAATGTTTAAACAATTCTAGTGAAAATAAATGTACCCAATTTCTTCTTCTACCCTATGTTAAGGCTCCCTTAGGGATCCATAAATATGATATTTGAATTTAACAAAAAATTAGTTGAACAGTTATTGTTTAAAAAAATGTTAAAGAAAAAATTATTTTATTTTCGTTTCTCTTGAATAATTTCAGGTTCATTGAAGGATCCTGAACTATCATCGACCGAAGATCGTGCGATATTTCCTTAGCACTTTTTAGTTGTTATATATGGTGTTGTGCCACTTTAAAATTATAAAAAATACGTGAAGAAAACCATAAAACCCATTTTCACCCCTCGCATAATTTAGGGCTCATTGAGAGGTATGTTAAGCTGACGTAACCACATCTTCGAATCGAGTTGAAACCTATCTCATAATTAAGGGCTCATTTAATGCTAATTTAATGCCCTATTGCCAAATTTAATGCTGCATTCTTTAAAAAAAACAGTGGATACGCTAGCTTAACGTTAAACTGGCAGAACCCTATGTAAAATAAATGTTAAATCGATATCTGTCATATCACATAATTAAGAGCTCATTTAATGCTCCACTATTTAAAAAAACCGGGGGTTACGCTAGCTCAACACTAAGCTAACGTAACCCCATGTGAAATAAACGTTTAATAGAGTTCTATCGTATCACATAATTGAAGGCTCATTTAATGCTGTTCAAAACCACTAAAGATTATTTTCCAAAAGCCACCCCTAATACTGAAAAACCGCCCTTAATATAAATTACGCACACATTGTAAATCTGATCATACTATAATTAAGGGTTCATTTAATGCTCATTTAATGCCCCATTGCCAAATTTAATGCTCCACTATTTTTTTTTAACCCGGCGGTTACGCTAGCGTAACGATAAGCTGGCGGAACCTCATGTGAAGTAAACGCGGAATCGAGTTCTGTCCTATCAAATAATTAAGGGCTCATTCAGTTCTCACCAAAACCAGTAAAAATTATTTTCCAAAAGCCAGGCCTAATACTGAAAAACCACCCTTTATATAAATTATGCACAAATTGTAAATCTGACCATACCATAATTAAGCGGTTAATATAAATTATTCACAAATTGTAAGTCTGTCCATATCACATTTTAGGGCTCATTAAAGTTTAATTTTATGCCTTTTAAACAATTATAATTCTCTGATTTTGAAAAAAATAGGGATTATGCTGGCTGAACGCTAAGGCAATACGCGAAAAAAGGCTATTATTGACCCTTAACTTTTTTTAATGCCGCATATTGTCTACATTTTAATTATTGAGATCAATCATTTTAACCGAAAATCCTTACAGATTTTAATTATATCTACGTATCTTATTGGTTCGAATTTAGAGAATAACTAAGGACTCACTTATTATTAAAAACAAGGTGTTACGCTTTCACATGGGGTTCCGTCAGCTTAACGTTAAGCTAGTGTAACCACCGTCTTTTTTTATTAGTGAAGCAGTAAATTTGGCAATGGGGCATTAAAAGAGCATTAAATGAGCTCTTAATTATAGTATGATCAGATTTACAATTTGTGTATAATTTATATTAAGGGCGGTTTTTCAGTATTAGGGGTGGCTTTTGGAATATAATTTTTGTTGCTTTTGGAGAGTATTAAATAAGCCTTTAATTATGTGATACGATAGAATTCGATTAAACGTTTATTTCACATAGGTTTCCGTCAGCTTAACGTTAAGCTAGCGTAACCCCCGGTTTTTTAAAAAAATAGTAGAGCAATAAATTTGGCAATAGGGCAATAAATGAGCCCTTAATTATGTGATATGACAGAACTCGATTTAACATTTATTTCACATGGAGTTCCGCCAGCTTAACGTTAAGCTAGCGTAACCCCTGTTTTTTTTAATAATGCAGCATTGAATTTGTTAATGGGGCATTAAAATTAGCCTTTAAATGAAAGGTTTCAACTCGATTCAAAGATGTGGTTACGTCAGCTTAACATACCTCTCATTGAGGAATCTTTTTGGGTCCGGAGTCCTAGTTTTTGGGCTCTTTTATTTTTTGTAAAAAATCGTGTTTGCAATCAATAAGTTGGTTCAAGATTGCTGTAAAACGTAATAAAAATTATTTTACAGAAAATTCACCTTACAGAGTAATTTAGGGCTCTGGGAACACGATAATGAAAAATTAAAAAAAAAATTAACAAATTTACCAAAAAAATTATTTTATTTTCGTTTTTCTTGCATAATTTCAGGCTCCTGAAATATCATCGACCGAAGGTTGTGCGATATTTCCGTAGCCCTTTTTTTGTGATATATGGTATTGTGCCACCTTAATCGTCATAAAAAATCATATTTGCTGTTTATTGAATTTAAAACTATTTTTAATAAGTTTAAACTGCTTTCCGATATTTCGAACATGCGCGGAAAGTGGAGTGCACGAGAGAGAACATGGCGGAAAGTGGACTAAGTTGTTTTCGTTTTGAATTTCCCACGTCAAATTTGATGCTGTCAATGGATTAAGGACAAAAACGTCATTCGACGCTCAGAAACTTGCTAAAAATATCATCATACATTGATGATGCAGAATGAAACGACATGCATGATATCGGTTTCTGAATTACCTCCAGTATTTGGAATCTTACAGTTCAGTGGAGTGATGCCGTTTCCTTAGCTTCTCGTACTCGTACTATAATTTCCAGTCTCTTATAAGAGAAAGAACGGAATATCATATGTGTGTAGGTCTCTCTCTCTGCGCGCGCGCGCGTGTGTGTGTGTGTAACATAAGTAGAAAAAGGAAAAGATGATCGATTTGAACCTGTTGTTTTAATATTCTAGAGATAGTATCTTTAACCATCTAAAAGGCTATCCTATAGTTGACCTTCAAATATAGTCAGTCTGTACATCTAGGTGATCAGAGTGACCTTCAAATTTTCTTCGTGTGCAACAGCTGAAAACTGAAATAAAGAGCTAGCTTCCAAATACCAGAAAAATGATAAGAAATCAATTAAAAAAATAGTTTGCAACATTTTTTCATAATTA
The DNA here is from genome assembly GCF_010883055.1 of Belonocnema kinseyi. Classification (NCBI taxonomy): domain Eukaryota; kingdom Metazoa; phylum Arthropoda; class Insecta; order Hymenoptera; family Cynipidae; genus Belonocnema; species Belonocnema kinseyi. Next base: position 97,495,588 of record NC_046663.1, on the reverse strand, counting down.
TGGTTAAAGAACTTTAGTAAATGTATATTAATAACGGTCTGAATTCGAGAATAATGCATCCGACTTTTGACCCAATAGAGGACCCAGAGCACCATTTTTCCGAACTGCTTCACAATCAGTAAAAAAGCAGCTCAGGACGTATTAAGTCATGGCAGGCTTGATGTGTAAAAATGAGGCCCGAGAAGCTCCTTTGTTTGACCCGAGTTCCTCTAGTCCTCGTGCATCGCAGTGCATAACGTTCGTTACACGCGAAATCATTTTCCATTGTTCTGGAACGTTCGTTAACCCATACTATGAAACCAGATTCGAGGAGCTGCCATCGGAAGTGGCGATTTTGGATAACTGCTTCAGAAATTCCCGATAAAAATGTCACAAATCAAGCGTGTCGGTCTGGAGTGTATCAAAATGATCTCTAAATATAAATTAGCAAACATTTACTAATTGAATAAGTCATTGAGTATTTGATTAATGAAATAGTAATATTTTAGCATTTAACTATAAATGAAACAGTGAAATAAACTTGTGATTTTTGCTGCTTTTTTCAATTACATGTTTATTTTACTGAAGTGAATTTGTGAAAAAAATATCGACAAATTGATTAGATGACGTGTAGTTTATTCACACGTTTCACAATATTAGCATCTTATTTTTTCAATAAAGCTTAAAGTCTTACACATTCGCGTTCTTTTACTAAACTTTTCTATTTGTCATGTTTTTAATTTCCATGAGTATAAACTTGTTTTAATTAATGTATACAGCCCTGAATAAATTTATATATTTTCACTGATAGTAAGCAATGCCTAGGTTTATACTATCAAATTAGTAAATATTTCTATAGTAAATTAGTAAAATTGCAACTAATCTTTATAATGGCTTAATTTGCGCTAATTGAATTAGTAGAATTTAACTAGTAATCAGTGGAATTTTAGTAATTGAGATTTAGAGAGAAAGCGCATCAAGGAAAACAGTTTTATTCCTGGCACATCCTCTGGCTTAAAATACTTTCTTGGTAGTCCGAAAATGTAGCACCACCTCGATATCTGCTTTCTTTAAAAGTTAAACAACTTTTTCTTGAACTCTGTTTCGATCCTTCCTAATTTTACAGTTCGCAAAAAGTCGATCAAAAGTCCAGCTTAATCAGTTTTTTAAATCCTTAGTTCTCTACATTTTTTATTACCTTTTTAATTTGCATACGTTTTTCTTTTTATTGTCATGCTCCTTCCTATACGAAATAACTTTTGGAATTTTCCGTAAGATCTCTTTGCCAGCTCGTTCAGGGCTGACGTTACGGAAATTTCCGTAATACTAGTCAGTGCTGTTCTTATATGTATAGTCTAAAAATTTTAAACAGCCTTTTTAATTTTATTAGTAGAAAATTTCTAAAATATAAAGCATCCCGGTTAGTAATTTTATTTTAAAATGTAATATCAAGTAAATAAAAATTTTAATCCATAAAATTATATCGATGTTTGAATAAGGACAATTCATAAATTAGAGCAGAAGAAGAGTTAAAAATACAAAACGACTTTGAAGGAAGCAGGAAACTACTTTATAAAAAAATGAAAGGAAACAAAAGTTCAGAAATTGTCA
>NC_046663.1:97492373-97493898 GCF_010883055.1 Belonocnema kinseyi | reverse complement strand
CCACCGATGCTTGGACCAGTATCGGCACTTTAGTGCGCCAAGTCTCACTTATGAGGCTCAGCCAAAATATGGCCCAGTGACGGCACATTACTGGGCCAAGTGTCACTTTTACCACGGAAAACCATATTTTATTTAAATCGGCCCAATGTTGAGCCAGTGCAGGCAGCCTATATTGGCTATTTATATTTGCCGATCCTCCACCGATGCTTGGCCCAGAATCGGCACTTTATTTCGGCAAGTCTCACTTTTAGCACTTAATAAAAAATCTTACACGAAACATAAAAAAATTTTTATTGAAAAATTGTCAAAGTTCAAGATGAAATTTGTTAAGTTCTGTTATTAAAAATTTTTAATGTTTATGAAAAAATACATTTCTCGTCATTGCAAAAAGTTGCAAAGTAGGCTAGAACGAAAAAAAAAAAACGAAATATTACGCGAAGAAAAATTGTAATTGATTTAAATTATTTATTTAAAAATTATTTTATTGCTATTCTTGTTAACAGTTCGTGTATTTTATATTTACACTACGTCGCATAATAATAAATAATTAGAAAAAGAAAGCATAAAATTTGACTCTTAAGTTTTCTGAACTGCAACTTATGAGGATGGCTTTTTCACAGTTTCAACTTGTCGGTTTAGCGCAGTCGTTAGCACTCCCGACTGCTAGGCGATAGACTTACGTATATAGATATATGTTCGATATCCTGTAGCGTTAGAATTTTTATTTATAATATAATGTTCAAAATGTGATATATGTATTCAATCTAAACAGGGCCATTAATATTTATATTCAAAGTACTCGCAATCAATTAATATTTATTTTTTAAACACCTTTTTTATCATATCCTTAGAATGTTGGGCCGACAATGGCAGCCAAGCCTTGGCTGCCAAATGCAGACCATAGTTATCATTCCGTCATTGGCGCGATAATGGCAGCCGAGCTTCGGCAATATTTTTGCCGACTATGGGCCAAGGTTGGGCCGTACGTGACTTCTCACTTGGGTATTTACAAAATTTTAAATCATCAATAATCATTCAATTTTAAGTTTGAGGAACTGAAAATTAACAATTTAAAATTTCAAAATATTAAATGTAACTATTATTAGGTCAAACGTTTAGTATGGAACGATTCGGCAAATAAATTTTGGAATTGGCAAATTAATGTTCAATCCCTCGAAACTGAATAATTAATTTTAATTCTGTAAATGCTCTTAACTAAGAATTTTACAACTGAAAGCCTTTCCAAATGCAATAATTTTCAAATATAAATGATTAAAAATTTTCAATTTCAAACTTGAACTCTGTACACATACATATATCAATGTACTTGAAGTTACGAACGTTCATATGAACGAAATTAAAGATTTTTTTCCCCGAATTTTTTTTTGCCGAAATCATTTAGGATGACAAAAAATGATATTCGATCGGAAGAAGTCTTCGAAATTTTTATTTTTTGAGGGGTTGAATACCCTTACAAATCACCCATTATTCAAACCTGCCAAACACAATTTTGATTGTCGATGTT
>NC_046663.1:97488145-97492273 GCF_010883055.1 Belonocnema kinseyi | reverse complement strand
ACTCCCTCTATAATTAGTTAGGTAAAAAAGATAATTTTTCACGTTTTTATATTTTCAAATATCGACAATCAAAATGGTCATTTTTAACATTTTAGGTATGGTGCAGATATGTTAATGGTGGTTTTTAGGGGTCTTGCCGAACTTTCTCAACCACTCTATAATTATTGAATTAAAAAAAAGAGAATTTTGGACGTCTTTATATTTTCAAATATCGACAATCAAACTTGCATTAGGCAGGTCTAAATAATGGGTGATGTGTAAGGGTAGGTAACCCCTGAAAAAAATTTTTATTCGACAATTCTTTCCGACAGAATATTTTTTTTTGCCGTCCTAATTGATTTAGGCAAAAAAAAATTGAAAAATAATTTTTTTTAATTTCGTTCAAATGAACGTTCGTAACTTCAAGTACATCATATATCAAGCAACACTTAGAATTGAAGAAACTCAAGATCTTTTGAGTTCACATGACTTTAGACACTGAACATTCTTTAAAATTACTTTAATTGTCATCAACTGAAATAATTTCAACTTATTAACTTCAGGCGATTTCAATAGAGTGCCTGCCATTTTTATGACTTTATACTATACGAGTCACATCAGTTTTCCCAGGTTTTTATCTACAATGAAAAATATTTTTCACTAAAACTTTGGGAAATGATAAAGAACACGAACGCAGACGTTTAGGCACTCTTATTTTTTAAAAATAATTACGTAGGTAAAACAGAAGTTACCTTTTGAATGTTTACAAAAAAGTGTTCCCAGACGTATGTTTTCAGGTTCTTGAACATTTCTTAGAGTTTCAACAAAAACTATCTATTATTGTGGACAAAAGACTGTGGAAACTGATTTGGCTCACATGGAAAGTATTACATAAGGTGACTTTAGGCATGACTTCAACTTGACTTCACTATTCCAGCTTATCTGTCTTCAAGAACTGTTATAATCGCTCGATTTCGCCTAAAATGTTGTCAGTCCGTTCGATATATTCTGATCGAGTCAGCAGCGATGTTTTAATAGCAATGACTAAAAATATCAAAATTTCGAGGTTCGCTAGATATAAAATATCTCTGCTGTAGCGTTTTGTTCATATCATGTTATTTCCCGTCGTGTTTTCACGCTCTAGACTATCTATTACCGTATGCGGACTAGCATCTCCGGCAAGGAGGACTTACTAATGCAAATGTTTACTACTGTTTTCCAAGAGAAATTGATAAGAGCATGGCGCTCGGTGCTGGTTAATATAGAGATGCTACGTTACAGAAGAGTAGTATGGCCAAATTGGCCCACACACTGCGGTATATAACAAAACTAACTGGCATGTTGGTGTATTGGATTAATCTTTAATCGCGTCGCCAGAACGAGCAAGACGCCCCTTCAATTAATTGTCTCGCCAGACGACCATGTGCACTTTAGACCTCCTACGCTAGAAAACCAATAGCGAACTTTCCAAAATTACATTTTTTCTAGGTATAAGACATGAATCGAAAACCGCAAGATCAAGATGTGCCCCGTTTAGATTAGTATATCTAGAAATGTTTAATTGTTTCATTTTCTCAATTTTGCTTAACAATGAGTAAAACAAAATGGTACCTCTGAGTTATTTTTGCGTTCTCAGACACTTAACATAATTGAAAAAATTCATTACTTTAAATGTAATATCACAATTCTATTTAATCAGTCTGTTTTAATCATAATGTAGAATCTACAAATTAAGAGATTACCTCCCTTTAACAAAAATCCAATCTAAAAAGTATCATCTCAATTATTTTGTTTCATCCTTCGAAGATTAACGAAGACAATTTTGTTTTACCCTTCGAAATTCAACGATACAAATTCATTAAATTAGACGAATGGCACTATTTACAAAACTTATATCCAATTTATCTTTATTGCAAATTATTTGTTCCACTGCATGGCTACCCTAATAAAGTTTCTCGGCAATTGCATGGTAGTCCCTCACGTAGTACCTAGGAACATTGCGTGACATGTTCTGTCACACAGCTAGGCGTAATGAAACTCGAAATGAAGTCGATTGTACTTTAAATCGAGAATTAATTCAATTAATACACAATAGGGAACCTCAATCTCAACTGATCAAAGAAAAATTCGTGTGAGTCAATTGCTGTAAATTTCCTCAAACTGCAATGTTAAAAAGGTCGTCACTTCTACCTTTCTCAAAGGTCTTCAACGCATAGCCATGCCACGTGCTGCTAATGAGCCGACGTATTGAAAAGCACAAGTACCGATTACTGCGTTGCGTCTGAAAGCCTGGCTTAATAACGAAAACTGAGTGTAATAAAGAATAAAAACCGATAAGACTCATCATTGAGCAAATTATTAAGGTAGATAATAAGATAAGAAGGAGGGACGACATTAAATGAAAAAAAATAGTTGTTAAAGAATCTGTCGAAAAATAATATCAGCTATTTATCATTAGGATTGGAAAAACTTTTGTTTTCACATGTAGAATAAGCATTTACGAAGAAAAAATAATGTTGGGGAAAAAATGGTTTTTTATTAATATTTTCTAACTATATGCGTAAAAGAATATATTTACAAATATGGTAACTATAATCTTTTACGTATGTAAGTAAGAAAATATTAATTAAGCAAAATGCTAAAAAATGAAGAAAGAAAATGTTTTCGCAAATTATTTTTTCTTCATATGAAACAAACATTTTGTTTTCTTTGCAGTTTTTTCTATAGTGTATAGATTCTAAGATATTCAGCTTTGAAAAAAGTGTGTGTTTTTTTTTAATTGTCATAACTTTATAACAGCTGAATAAAAAAGGTCATCTTGGGCTCATTTGACAGAAAATACAAAGACGCATCTTTAGAATCGCATTTGATTAATTTAAATACGTGAATTTTTGACAGAAATATAAAACTTTATTACGAACAACTTCGCTCAGGGTGGGCAATACTCGTTGACTGGGAGTGTATGTTTAGATTTCTCCTTTAAGATTGGCAGAATTAACAGTAGCTGTAAGGGGCCGCCAACAGAACATTTTAACAAAAAAAAATTATTTTTAATCAAAAGGACAAATTTGTAACAAAAAATTGTTTATTTTTCGACAAAAAAAATAGCTTCATTAAAATATTTATTTGAATTTGTAATCTACAGATGCATTTTTACTCAAATGGTCAAATTTTTAAGCAAAGATTAAAATTACACCACAAATCGCTGAATTTTTAAGAAAAAACACGATTTTTTTTTTAGAAAACTGTTTAGTTTTTAACAAAAAAGTTCATTTTCAAACAAGATAAATAACTTTTCTACCAAAAAATATGAATTTTCTAAGAAAATTTTTTAAAGTAAAATAGTTAAATCCTCAGTCCAAAATATAAATTTTCAATCAAGAAAGATGTTTCGTAAACCAAAATTGGAATCATAAAACTTTTGGTTGAAGAAAATAATTTTCTACAAAAACAAATTTTTCAGAAAATAGTTGAATCCTTAAGCAAAACAGGTAAATTCACAACCAAAGAGTTGCATTTTTATAGCAAAAGAAAGAATTTTCTTCTAAGAAGTTTAATTTTCTACCAAAAAGATGAACTTTCATAAAAATACAGGAATTTTCAACCAAATAGTTGAATTTTCAACTAGAAGAGATCAGTCTTCATTAAAAAACATCAATTTTCAACAAAAAATGGAATAGCTATATTTTTAGTTTTAAAAAAATAATTCTGAAATCAATAAATCAACCAAATAGTTCAATTTTCCAATAAACTAGATAAATTCCAAAACAAAAAGATAATAGTAGACTTTTCAGAGAAATAATTGGATATTCTTATTGCGGGTTCTATTAATTTTGTTCGAATTTAAACGACCAAAAAAGAAGAGGGGAAGTATCTTGACCCATTGTTAATTATTATCAATTTATAATGCAAAATCTAAGCATCCTATAGAGAAAAATATCGTAAAAATGGTTTATTTAAGAAAATTATTTATATTTACTTTCTCAAAAGAAGCTTAATTGTAAAAATTTCTCAATTTTGAGGTGGTGTGCACGGACAGGACGCCCTTAATTATTATTATTATTACACCATTAAGCCATTTCCCTTTCGAGGTAGGCGTGACTCACTCGGCAGGGGAAAGGAGTAGTGTGTGGAAGGGATAGAGATTTT
>NC_046663.1:97478890-97488045 GCF_010883055.1 Belonocnema kinseyi | reverse complement strand
TACTTCTCTAGCTTCTTTTATGTCCATGCATTTTTTCATGCAGGCTCTCGTGTTTCTGTGACTTCTTATGTCTCTTCTAAGTAGGGTCTCATTCACAAATTGATTATTTCTTGTTAGTTTTTAATTATTGATACAGTGAAGGAATTCTTTTCGTCTTGCAAGTATAAAGTGGCGAGTTGCTGCTTCTCCTCTAAAGTATCAAACTCGTTCCTTCAGAATAGAAAAACTTGAAGTATGTAAGTTTTTGCTCTATTTTGGGCTTCGATTAAAAGCACCCAGCAGGGAAGGAATCCGGAGTGGATTTTTTTTCAGACATCCACACTTTCATTATCCGAATATTCTTGGCTCTTCTCTACTCGGGTCTTCTTTATCAAGCGTGAAAATCAGTGGCTTCGCCGAAGCAGACTTAATTAACCACTGTGTAGGTGGACGAGTACTAGATAGCAAAATTACTCGCTTCCTAGTTGAAGAGCCGCAGGTCATAGATACAACTCGCGATATAGTTAAATAATTCAAACTGCATTTGGAAACTGTCGGCAAAGTATAATTCAATCATGAGCTGATTCAAAAAATATCTTTTCAATTGAACCATAAAGTTTATTTTAAAAAAAGATCCATTTAACAAAGTTTGATTCGGAATTAAAGATATTTTCCTTTTCCGTGATCTGGAAAGTGATATGCTCGATTATTGTATCGAATAAGGAAGACGAAGTTCTTCCTACAATGTTCACTAATTGCAAGTAAAATAGACTGAAAAGTAACTTTACTCTTTTGTGGAAGTGGAATTTAACGAGTCATTAAATTTTCTACATGCTTCGTTTATAAGAAACTCAGGATGCTTTCAGGGTGTCTACTAATTTTCGTCTACCAAGTACATGGTTCTTTCCCGCTTTTCGCCGGTACTAAATATCAAATCTCCGCTTACTAGAAACAGGAATAGATAAATTTAACTTAGATTTATGTAATTTTATGTATTGCGATATCTTATAACATTTAAATTAAGTAATATTTTTGTAATGTATGGTGCCGAGTAAAGATGAATACCATTAGATTAGAATTGCAGAGCCACTTCAGCACACGATGGTGTCACTTGTCAGATAATTACACCGGAACACAAAAAAAAAGTGGTCTGTCCGACAGACTACACTAGCATATCTAAATGTTTTTGGGGTCGCTGAATTCGAATCCGGTGTCCAAATAACCAATTTGGCTCATACTTTTTCGAAAATCGCAAGAATAGACGTAAAATCGGCGAATACAGCGATTTTTCTTGTATACTTTTGCAACAACAAAATTTTTCATGCCCGGTGGTCTAAATCGGCATATCCTTGTGTTTTCGAGGTAGCTGAATCCGAATCTGAGATCAAAATAACCCAGCTGGCTCATATTTGATCGAAAAATGGAAAAATAGAGGTAAAATCGACGAAAACAGCGGTTTTTCGTGCATATTTTTGCAAAAAAAAAATAATCTTCATCCCCGGTGGACTTATCCAGCATATCCTTATGTTTTTGAGGTCACTAATTCCAAATCTGGGATTCAAATAACCCACTTGGCTCATATTTGATCGAAAAAAGCAAAATCAGACATAAGATCGACGAAAACCTTTAAACCTTTACATTCCTCGACTGGGATTGTCGTTCAGTTTAGATTCCCTTTGCGTCTCACAAGGCGATATCAGGGATGTTGGGATATCAACATGATAGATGACTACTGTTGGAGTTTAAAACGAGATCAAGTCAATCAAGGTACCAAACGAAAGCGAAACCTACTACGTATGTATTTTGAGGACAAAAGGGTTCGATATAAGCGATATAAATAAAAAAATAATAAAGAACCCTATAAGCGTGAGAGGCAAGAGACCCCAAAGAGAACAGAATTTACTACGTCCACGTCGTTGTTCCTGGGTAACGCTAAAAGTAAATAAAACTTATTTACAAAAAATCCTACTATTGCCATGCAAGGAGACTAACGCAAATTAAAAAGCCCGAAATGTGAGGCGCAAAGGGAATCTACAGTGAACGACAATCCCAGTCGAGGAAGGTAAAGGTTTAAAGGTTTATCGATTTTACCTCTATTTTTGCATTTTTCGATCAAATATGAGCCAAGTGGATTTTTTTTACCTCGGATTCGGATTCAGCGACCACGAAACACAAGGATATGCTGATTCGGACCACCGGGCATGAAAAATTTGTTTGTTGCAAAAGTATACAAGAAAAATCGCTGTATTTGCCGATTTTACATCTATTTTTGCGATTTCACCGGGCGAGAAAACATTTTTTTTGCAAAAATATACCTGAAAAATCGCTGTTTATGTCGATTTTACGTCAATTTTTTCGTTTTTTAGAAAAATACGAGCCAACTTGGTTATTTGGACACCGGATTCGAATTCAGCGACCCCAAAAACATGTAGAATTTAATTGGAAATCAAAAAGTGTTGAATTCATCCAAATAACACGACTATGAATTAAAATAGTTGCATTTTTAACGAAACAGTTCACTTTTTCATTCGAAAATATGAGTTTCCAATCCAATTGCGTTTAGTTCTATTTCCACGTTATCCAGTTACGTTTTAGTTCAATAAGAAAATACGAATTTTCAATAAAATATATATTAATCCTCGACCAAAAAAATGCATTTTTAATAGAAAAGGTTACATTTATAACAAGAGAGGAATTTTCAATAATATCTTAAACTTAAACTAACTCGAATTATTTATAAAATTTCGAAAAATGTTTCGAAATAAAACTTTCTTTGCAAATTAATTTTGGATAATCGAAAATCAGTTATAATTTTGCGAGGAATCTTGAGTTTCAAAATCTTAAAAAATTACCTTTTTATTAGTTGAATTTTTATAGTCGCATCAACTGCCAGGGTCATCAGCGACTGTACTGTAGGGTTAATTATAAATTGCAAGGTATATGTGGGGAAGTATACCAAACGACAGAAGCGAAGCTTTCAGAAAGCACGTCCAGTCTCGCTTCCTGCTTTGGGACTCGAACCCGCTCCAGCTTGGCTGCCACGGCTGCAATGTTGAATCATACGGCAACCACTATACCATCTGAGCCACGATGACTCTTTAAAGCTTAAACTTGCCTTTTGTTTTAAATTGGTGTAAACATTTTAAAAAATTTGACCATGTTTCAATCTTTGTAAAACATCTAAGCCTTCAAAATATATTTAAAAATGATTCCAATTTTTCCTCAATTAAAAAAAAATGCACAAAAAATTTCTAAATGTCTTTAGAAAAGACGGAACTTATCCTAATTTTGTTAAATTCTGAATTGGAAAAATTGCCTTAAAATCTTCCAGATTCTTTTTTTACAATTTTGGAAATTTATCGAAATGATTTGAAATATTCTCCTCGAAATAATTAATAAAAAAACACAACAATTGTCCTTAAGTTATAAAAAAAAAATTCAGTTCCATTTCTAAGAAATCGTATAAACTTGAGTAACTCGTCTCTTTCAAATTACGTACTCACCATGTTAGAACCTGTAACCTTGAGAAAGCGCAACTAGTGTCGAGCATAGGTTCTCAATCCGTTGCGATATACTACACGAAAGCGTCAAACCGAATCCCAAACAACCACCCCACCAATATTAGAAAAAAACCTTCCAAAGCAATTATCTGAGAAAGAAATGCATGTTCGGTAATTGGACAGATGATTTTTTTCTACCCCGTGGGACCCATTCGATTCTCAAGAATATTGAGATCACAACCCTGGATTCCCCTAATACCTAGATTAATGCACATGCGCATAAAGAATAGAAGGTTTGAAGCGGGGTTGCCATACCTCTATTCTTTTCCATCAGCCATTCGAAAAACATACGACCCTAAGTGTCGCCGACACCATCGACGCCTTTGCGCCCCACGTGGCTAATTGCAAAGTGCATGAGGATATAAAAATGAGACTCGTTGACGAGAAGGAAGGGTGAAAACGGCGTCGTTGAGTACGTCGAGACTGGATAGGGTTGCGGTCGATATCAGGCTAGAGGTATTTTTTGTTTTTTTGCATATATGCACACAAAGAATGAAAACATGGCATGGCACAGTAAGTGCGGTACCCGAGGGGCATGTTGCATTGTTCAGTTATAGACGGAAAGCTCAATACTTAAATAATAAATGCACGTCACAAGTAGAAAAAGCTACTCAAAAGTTGACAAATCAAGTTAGAAAGAATAATGTACCCCAAGACTAGTTAATCTGAAACATTTTTTTACGTATTTTTTTACGTAGGAAGCGAGATGGTATTCACTCGTCAAAAACCTGTGGACGATTTTGTTATTTATAATTATAATTAAACAATAAATTTTCATTTTAGCATCAGTTGAAGTAAAAAATTTAAACCACACCTTATCTCACGTAACTAGTCATAAATTAAAGTAAACTAAATGAACGAGAAGAACATTTTTTAGTGGAAGAAACCCTTTTTTCCTTTTGAATAATTAAATCTTCTTAAAAGATATCTTGGAAGCTATTTAATATTAATTTTATATCGAGATTTTACGTGATAATAGTATATTACATCACAAGTAGATACAAGTGATGTATGATATTTATTTCGAAACCACCATGTTATGATTCTGTAGAGTGTAGAGCACCCTGAAAAGACACCGTTAGGATTAGATAGCCTTTTACCGAGACAGTGCGAGAACGTCATATGAAGTGAATGTTTTTTTATAATGATGATGATCACTGTTCAAACATTCTTCTGCTTTGTTTTCTCCACCTGTCAAATTTCTCGAAGGACAGCTCATATTTATCCTTTGATTTTTCGTGTAGTATATATTTTTGTACTTCTTTCAATTCTTGATTTATGTTCAGTGGTGGGATTTTGGTTGGCTTGTTCATGATTTCTAGTGCAGGAAGATTTAAAATTATAGCATTGCGCGAAATTATTGAAGATTTCACAGAACTAGTAATCTGTCAGTGTGATGGCGTTCGAAACTAATAACACATATGTCAGTAGCTGACACCGTTCGGTAAAGGGCTATCTGAAGCTCAGTTTTCTAGGGGCGTGGGCTTGTAACGCGGTGGTTTCGACTAAAGATATTAAATAATCACTTAAACAAATTTACTTTTAAATTTAAGGTTCAAAGGAATTTCATGTGTAACAAAAAGAATCTTTTTCAGCAAACATACTTTTGCGAAAAACTTCACCTAATCTCGCCTCCAGATCAAGGCAGAACGATGCTTTTGTTTCAAGACAACTTTTTCTCTGAGTGACATTAACAATGCCACTATTACTACATTTGATATATAGACATCAAATATTAATATGAACTATAGCTTTCAAGAAGTTTCAATGAGAAAAATTATTTTGTTACATGAAGAAATGTTCAATTTTTCTCTTTGTCTATGCCCATAATAATTTAACAATGATAATTGCTAACGGTTTACTAATTTTTTTTACAGTATACATGCTGAGGCACTATTAAAACAGTTAAGATTTTTAAAAAGGCACTTTCTTCAATAAAAAACCTTTACAGTGTATTTATTTGATCAAATGTTTATGATAATGGTGAACTTAATTATTCTCTAACAACCATGATAATTAAATATCATTATTAACTTGCTTTCTACAATTAAATATATACATATGAATGGTCGGGAAGAATTTTGAAATCTTGAAACAATGTGGTTTCAAAAATTTATGGTACCATCAAATTTGGAATTTTCAACTTTTCGGTCAAATTAAAAAACCAAAAATCCTATTGTAATCTGAAAAAAAAAACAAAAAAATAAATAAAATAAAATTTTTTGAAAAAAATAAAAAAGAAAAATGAGAAGGCAGCCCAACCACATCCCCTTGGCTGCCTCCTCATTTTTCTTTCCTCTTTTTTATTTTTATCCGAAAATTTTATTTTAATTATTTTTTTGTTTTTTTTTCAGATTACAATAGGATTTTTGTTTTTCGTTTGTTCGTTGTGGTCCAAATTTGGTCGTTGGATTCTTGTTTTGTTTAACAGGATTTTGCATCAATGTTAATTTTAGTTTATTTTTTTGGATTTTGAAAATGCTCTAACTCTGATCATTTTCTTTTTACAGAAAAAAGTCATGGGGATAAATTGTTTGAGTTTCTAAGTACTATGAACAAACGTACATAGAATTTTGAAATCTTGAAAAAATGTGGTTTCAAAAATTTTGGTATGATCAAATTTTGAATTTTCAGCTTTTCGACCAAATTAAAATAGTTGTTATGATCATCTTGTAAGGATTTAAAAATAAACGTTTTTCTTCTCTTGACTTTTTTTCATATCATTCGTTGTTTGGCTTAAAATGTCCATATTAGTTTGTTTTTTTGGATTTTGAAAATGCTCTAACTCTGATGATTTTCTTTTTATACAAAAACGTAATAGGGATAAATTGTTTTAGTTTCTAAGTACTATGAATAATCGTACATAGAATTTTAAAAGCTTGAAAAATGTGGTTTCAAACATTTTTGGTACCATCAAATTTTGAATTTTCAACTTTTCGACCAAATTAAAAAAAGTTGTTTTGAAAATGCTTTAACTCTGATAATTTTCTTTTTATAGAAAAAAGTCATAAAAATAAATTGTTTGGGTTTCTGAGTACCAATCTGATGAATTTGACGAAAGTTATCGTGCCTACGTGCCTAGGGTGAGAATTTAATTAAACGAATTAAATATTTTTTTTGTTTCTCGTATTTTTAATAAATACATGATATTTGAGTTTTATTTAACATTTTTAGAACAGAAGGTAGTTGCTACACGGTGATCTTTGACTTGCCGAAGTCTCAAACGTTAGGCACAGATGGGCGCGGTTAGCGTTCGGATGAGTAACCGTTCGGGATTATCTCCCTGCGTTTGACTTTTATCGAGCCGGAGGTTTAACGCCACAGATAGATGTTGCGCAGTTGATGCTATAGAATGTCTACATCGAAACTCGCCGCTCGGCAACCAGCTACTACGCTCAGGAGTTTTAGTTTTTGGCAGTTTTCACTACTCTTACCAAATGTTCAGGCGACCGCTTTTAATAAAAATCTCACTGCAAATTTCAGATATTTAAAGAACCTATGGACTAAAAGTAAAAAAAGTGTCTAGCTTATGATTTTATTAATCCAATTTAATTAAATAATTAATATTTGTTAATGGACGACAGCTTATAGCAATTTTAATTATTTCACCAAACAATTTTTAATGGTCTAAATCAAATTGCACAATATTGTACGATAGAATTTGAAATTATTCCTTACAGCTATTTGAAATTGTATAATTTTAGGCTTTTCAATTTTTAAAATTAAATCTTTTTTTTACATATTTAACCCCTAAATGATAACGTTATTTTTGGCACCTTATAAAGGTAAAGGTGGGTCACTCGTGCTCGGCGCTTTATAAAATTTGTAGGATCAATCACTATACTGACGTTTCGATCATTTGTTTAAACAATATAATTAAATAAACTCTGCAAACTAGCAAAGGGAGAAACTTTTACCGAGGCACGAGTGACCCACCTTTACCTTTTAAGGGTTAAATCTTGCTAACCCTAAAAAAAATATTCTGAATCATTAATTTCAGTATAAAGCAGTTAAAAAATTTACAAATTACATCTCCCTTAAATAGTTTCCAATATTCTTGCTATTCGTACGGATATTTTCATTTGCATAAGCTTGACCATAACTTTCACTTGATTTTTGAAGGAACGTTAAGTGTTGGTGTTGTAATCAAAATTTCACATATTATGGTCACAAAATGGTAGTCGATTCATTTAGAGTTTAGAGCACGTCTGTCCTTGAAAAGAGTAAGGTAGTGGAGTTCCACGAACGGAAGGAATCTTAAGAACCGGTCGGAGGATTTGGATGCGCAAACTCTGTTTGTGTGTGTCAATGGCAATTACTGCACGTGCGTGAATTTCTGTCAGAACCACTCTTCCAAGAAATCAAATTTACAGTCTATCAAACGAAGAGTTTAACTGTCTACTTAAAAATTATTTAACATTTGTAGTCAAACATATGGCTGAAACATGTGGCTCAAAAGCTAAAATTAAAAGAAGAAATTAGAATTTTTTAAATATTAAATAAGCAGTACACATATCGCCAATTCATAATTCAAAAGAGGCAGAGAAAAGGTTAACTTATTCTTACGCAACATGATCAACGACGATTCTACAATGCCAGGCATTCACCAATCTGCTCTGAAAAAATATTTAAGATTTGTGCAATATTTAGATGTGCTTAAAGTTCTGAATTTTATCTTTTGCATTGAAAATAATATACATAGTATAAACGAAATTTATGACAAGTTTTATATTTAGCTGGATCATTATTTCCAAATAAAAATGTACCTGAAGTTCCGAACGTTCAAATGAACGAATTTTTTTACTGATAATTATGTAAACTATAAAAAGGGTTAAAATGTTTGTTCATTTATATTGGAATTCGTTTATTATTGAAACAGAATTATAATGCATATTTTAAAATGCAGTTGGAATAATATTGATGGATAATATAAAAATGAGGAAAAATATTTCGTTCACTTGGACGTTCGGAACTTCAGCTACATCAAATAAAATAGTACTGAGAAAAAAGTATTTCATTCATTTGAACAGCCAGAACATCGTGTTTAACTCTATTTCTATCAATTTTATACAAACTAACCTTATCAAACTTCCGTAGAGAAAATATATTTGATATTTCAAGAAAAGAAAAATAGAAGTATCAAATCTAATCCAAACTAAAGTGGATGAATAACCCTTACATCACATGGTGGGGAGTTTAGACAACCCAAGGCCCTATTTTCGCGCATGAGCTAGGCCTAGAGCGTCTCAGGGGGGTAGGGATCTCAATAGACTCCTCTTCAGTTGTCCTGTGCACGTGGAAATGGATGAGGGTCACTAAATCATGCTACAGATGTTTAGAGAAGCGATATGAGTTTTTACTGTGCTATTTGGAATATGTAATTCGTATCTTTTTCATGTTCTTAAGTACCTTTGTATGCTGATTTTTTATGCTGATGTATATGTAACTGCATTTTTTTGGTCAATATATTATTAACGTTACTGCAAGAAGTTACTTAATCATTTATTATCCTTTATGAAACAAGTGTATCAAGGTAAAGTAAATGGCAGCGTGCCCAGAGGTAGACCGCGGAAAGAATGGTTAGAATGTGTGAATGAGACCCTACTTAGAAGAGAC
>NC_046663.1:97464802-97478790 GCF_010883055.1 Belonocnema kinseyi | reverse complement strand
ATCCCATCCACACACTACTCCTTTCCCCTGCCGAGTGAGTCACGCCTACCCCGAAAGGGAAATGGCTTAATGGTGTAATAATAATAATAATAATAATGAAATATATTATGTGTTACGGACTGTGTAAATAGCCTTTGTGTTTCGTATAACTGAAAAAAATCTAAGAAATGGAATTTTCTCGTTATAATTTAGCAGAAAATGATGGAAAAGTCCTTAGAATAATTCTATAATTTTGTGAAATACCTTAGAAACAATATTATACCATAAATCATTCGTAATGTGTTTCAAAATGACTGGCGTGTGGAGACACCCCACCTTGTGGTAGATGAGACTCTGTCTCACCTTGTGGTGTAAGGGTTAAAAAAAAGTTGGCCTTTTGGTGGTGAACGAGCTACAAACTTCACTTACGATTAGTATAGAAGGATTGAGGCGAAATAATAATGGTGGCCCATGTCCGTCCAGCAACTTAATTACTTGACAATCGGATCACGGCTCGAATTACGAACGAATCATGACCCATGATGGAATTATAAAAGATTACGCTTCGTAGAGAATGTCAAATGGTGGTAAAAAATATGGCCGAATGTCTGTGCCTGACCAAACGGGTTAGGTTTGGTCTAATGCTGCCTGGTAATTGCGCGGATCAGAGCAATAACGTCGAAGAGCCGCCTTTGCAAGCAGGAAGGTACGCTCTGATTAAACGTTTAACTAGTTTCGACTGGCATTACGCATTTGTTATTTGAGCCTTCAGCTATAATAATGATTGGCTTTAAATGACTCACGAAATGGAAAGCAGTACGAAGTCCACAAACCATTTTTTTTTGCATCACGTGCTCCGAAAGGCGTTGAATACTTTCTTCATTATTGCGAAGAAGATCCCAATTTGCTTGCATAAGGAAGATTTATTACTATAATCGACCCCGAGGCACAAGACTCTAATTAAAAACAAAAAATTGCCTTCTAAACACTTGAATTCAGGAGTTTGCTCCACTTCGAGATTTTAGGCTTCAATGACTTTTGTATTTAATAATTCTTGTCTTTTAGATTCACATTTTTTTCAAAATGTGGAGGTTGAGTTTAGAAATAAATTGTTTTTGATCATTTTAATATAATATATATCGAGATTGCCATGAGGATAAAGTGTTTTTTCCCTCTCAACTCGAGATTTTGAGTTCCAATAACTTTTCTCTCTGTATCAGGACGATTACAAAAATATATATTAAAAAGCAGTATTTGTACTAGGAAAAGCTAAAAAATGTCTAGCTCAGTGACTAATATATTTGTCAAACTGTTATGGAATATAACGTTCTCCAAGCTTATTGACAATATTCACAATGCTAACACAAAAAACGTCTTGCTAATTTCCGCTTTTGTTGTGTCTAAAAGCATGAACTCAGACCGGAAATCCCGACAAATGCTAACGTTCGCTAAGTAGGACTAAAACAAATTTATTACAGCATTAACATTTCAAGATAATTTTATTATTATTAGAGAATACTATTAAATAGAGTTTTTATTTGTTATAAATGTATGCTGTTTTAAAGTTTTTATAAATTATTATTATTCCAAATATGGATCAATTTTTAAAATAAAGTTGTTTAAGTAATACCAAATTAGAGGATCGTTTTTAATACATATTTTTAGTTTCAATGCCACTTATCGCCTCGCTTACCGCCTAGAGTTTCATCGGAACGTGAATATTCTACAATCTCTGGCCAGCCATTATGATTCGCCGGTTTTTACCTTTCCAAATAATAACCTGTTTTTGAGGATCCGAATTTTAATCAACAAATATCCACCGAGCTGTTCATCGAAGATAATCTAGCAACTTGTTCTGAAAATAAATATGTACTTGGTGTTTCGGATACCTAAAATGACAATAGTCATTCACGATCACTCTTCGTGTTTGTCGGGAACACTTTTGAATGGAGGAGCCATTGGAACTAAATTTAAACTTCCGCTAGAGAAGTTTACAGATTCATTCCAGAATAGCAGAGCAGGGATAGAATCTTTTCTTCTTCGATCAGATGCAATATATTTATAAATTTGAATAAGCAAATGTATTATTTAAGAAAAACTATATTTAGAATTTTTATTCGCTTTCATTCATTCGATTCTTCCATAAAAGAGGCTTTTCTTTTCCCAATACTGTTGAATAAACTAGTTAAATAGTAAAGCTCTAACAAATTGAAACCATACACAAGCGCACCTATTCCACGTTGACAATAAAATACAGAAGAATAATTGATAAGCCAATTATTTATCCTTTATAAAGTATTGGGAATCGATAAAACGAGTACCACATACATTAAGCATTCATATATCTAGTAATGAATTTCCAAGAGACACCAACCGTTCACGAATGAAAGAAACGAAGATTTAAGCTTTTGGAGCAATGAAACATTCAAGAGGACTTACGTCAAAGTATACTATTTGAAACATTTTGATCATTACTTTTAATGGAGTTTAAATACGCCTTTTTAATCAAGCAAAGTGTTTTTATTTTGTAGATATTATAATAAGGTATCAATCATCATCAAAAATGTTTTTTAATTGAGAAAGGGGAAAAAGTGATCTTTGTTCGAATTAATTAATTTGAAATAAGCTGGAAACTTAAAATTGCTTACTTTTGAATGATTGAATCTGAAATCATTTCTTTGAAAATCGTTACAATTCTAACGTTTCAATTTAGAATATTCCATCAATATTTTAATTTAATATTGCACGATTATAACGTTTTGAACTTAAAATTTTCCAATTTTGAACGCTTGATTTAAAGTCAATAAATCATTCATTCTGAAGCTTGAATGTGAAAAAACAGCGAAATTATTGATTGTTAGTTTCTAATATCATCAAATATTTATCATTTATTTTGAAGAAACGGTTAATAAACGATTATTGTTAACGAAGCATTATTTATGTTATCAATTCTAACGCGATTAAGAATTAGATAACAGCTTTCCCGAAATAAAATAATGAAGAATATTCAAACGTTTTTACTTACACAGAAAAGAGCTAAATGAATGAACGAAGAAATATTCAGTAGCTTTCGAATATTTAAGAATATATATTTTTTTCTCGTTGGATTCAATGAATAACTTAATAACAGGTCGATTATTACTTTCAAAATTTTAGTTTGTCTCGAAACCTAATAATTTAACCAAGTATCTACTTCTACTGAAAAAATTCAGATATTTGTACAAAGATTTCGGCACACGTTGCCACGGTCATAATTTAAGGAGGTAAAAGTTTAAAATTGTAAAAAGAGTTAGTTTAGTTGGTTACAGCAGTCAATTTTGCTGTGCTCCAAAAAGTATTTTACCAGAAAACATCACAAATACTTTTATTATCTAACCTAAGTTTTTCTATTTTGAATTGAAAACTTATTATTTAATATAAATCAATTTAACAAAGCAAAATAATGTTTTTTCAGCCCGAAGAGATTATTGGACTAAAATTCACAAACGCTCCAAAAGAAAAGTCATTAACCGAAGTTAAATGAAAAGTAGGAAAACATGAGCCTGATATTAAAGCTTAACAAAAGCAAAAGGTCACATACGAATATCAGATTTTAATTCAGTGACCTTGAGTCTTACGATCTAACGACATTCTCGGAATCAAGAATTGGCAACGTCGAGATGTGAGGAAGGCAGACAGGCGGCAAGCAACGGAGGTTGAAAATTTGGGACTGCTCAGGATGCTCAGGTAGTACCTAAAAACACCTGTTTGTCGGCAGACTCTAGTTCAAAGGAAAGGTGAAAACCCCATTTGGACATGCGCTCTGTGAAACCGGCGAGAAATGACCACGATATAATATTCAAGAAATACAAAATAAGAGAAAAAGCACAAGTGACGAAACGAAAGAATGAACTAAAATTGCCCAAATGACAGTTAAAAAGAAAAAGAAAACTCACCGAATCGAGCGGTAGGCAAAACTTGTAGCGTCAGAGGAAAATATCCACACGTGTAAATAAAATCCAAAAGGTATCTGTCGAGAAAAACACGAGGGAACACCTTCCCAGAACGAGTCACACTTCTGAGGCACACACACTTCACTTTTCTCGGCTGACACACCACGTCCTTAACCTCTAATTTCTTCAAAGATCACTAAACGCGCGCGAAAATGAACGTTGTCGTTATCAGCCGGTTCCTTTCTTCCCACACGTGTCAATTTACAAAAATGTCGAGGATTGGCGCGCAATCGTTGACAGGAGATAGGCAATTTGGAGGTTATGGAAGGCACGCCAGTACAATCGAGAAACCGCAAACGCACACGGATCTTTTTTTTTTTGCCTGTCGTCACGATAGGAGAAGAGACGAACACCGAAAAATAGCCGAGACACGTTTTAATCACCTGGTCACTTAGGAAACGGAAAAAAAAGAAGGTTGAAACGTCGTCGCGAAAAGTGCGCGTAATAGATCCGGCTAAGTTGTAGGCACGCCACGAGTAGTAGCGACGCTAAAACTTTGCCACGAGTCGCGCCTCTTAGTGGTGGGGGAACCAAATGACTGTGCGGGGTAGGGGAAAAGAGAGGAGAGGGAAAGGAGTGAGAGAGATGGCTTTGTCGAGGACGGTGTGGACTGAGGACGATGTGCGTTCTCCGAGAAGCGAAAGTGGGGTAGACTCTAGGATGGTTGTGTGAGTGACTGAGAGGGAGGCCAGCTGTGAAGGGAATCGGGAAAACGAGGGAGGGGAGGTTAACAGCCGCCTCAGCCGGCAACAGACGGCTTGAACGTCTTCGATGTGTGTTGTGACTTGTGTGCACGACTGCATTGGTTCTGTACTCGTGTTGCTTCTCGGTTGACGTCGACGGGTACGTTTGAGCTGTACACTGGGTGACCCTCGCGATTTTCTCTCACTGATTAAAAAAATTATTTATAACGAGCACTCCCCTGCAAGCTGTTCCTTATTAATAAAAAATTACCATTTTCAGAGGGTGATATCGTCACCGATGAAAAGAAAGTTTAAAGACTAACGTTAGTTCAACAATAGGCTGGTTGCAAAAAAAATCATTTGTTTTTCCATTTTTACTTCGAGACTACTAAAAAATCCCGAAAAATAAAATTCCCTGAACAGTTTACAATACTACAAAACTGTAAAATTCCCGACACTGTATACCAAAGTTGAAAGTTACGGAATAAAATTAGGTTAAATTAGGGTTAAAATTTTTGTTACAAATAAAACTTTGTTTTTTATTTTTTTATTATTATTTCATTGTAATCGTTTGATTAAGCTTATGAATAAAAAAACTAATTGTTTAAATTCGGGAATTTTCTAGTTTGTATATTTTATAATTCGGGAATTTTCAAATTCTGTATTATTTTAAAATGTCAGGAACTGCATTATTCGAGAAAATTCCAATTCGGCAATATTATAAAATTTTCGGGAATTTTACAGTCTCAGAAATTTTATTTTTCAGGATTTTTAAGTAGTTCCTTAACTTCCAATATAAAAATAAATAGGCCGCGGCTACACATATCGAAATTTCTGTACAAATAAGCGGATTTTTGTGTAGACACATCAGAACTAAGTAGAAGCGGCGCGCCAAAAAATCTGACAACTCTTTAGAATTATCTCATTTGAAATTAGGAAGAGTAGAGCCATTTAAATCAACTTTCATTTTTCTTCTCTGATTGCTAGAACCTATTCAATAACTAAAGGTGTCTGTAATATTTAAAAACCACTCATTTATTTGTCAGTTTCCTTCAAAATGAAGCATTTAAACTACATTTTCTTTAATCAGTATAAGGGGTAGGTAATTTATTTTTGAAAAATGAATTTTTTGTAAACCATGCTACAACCCTATTTTATTTAAACTTATTCAAAATTTCATGAAAATTCTAGGTGGTGGTATCAGAAATATTTCTTATTTAGATAATTATTTTATCTAATTTATTAATTATTACTTATAATTAATTATAAATTATATAATTAATAATTATATAATTTAATAGATATTTTTAAAGTTTTGTCGATTTTTATTGGGTAATTTCGATACAATCTATCTATTTATGAAAAAGTAAACAAACATTGTTCATTAATATGAAAAAAATTAGATAGATGCTGTCAAAACTCCAAAGTATTTCTAAGATAAAAGGAAAAAACGAGAGGACGGCAGAATCTGCAAGATTTTAGTATTAAAACGCTATTTATATTTATGCAATAGCTAGGTAACGAAATGCAAATTGATATCTTGATATCGTGAGCGATTCATATGTATTTTTTATAAATGGCACTAATTTTAAATAATATTTATAGTTTCGAATTAGCGCAATTTATTTTATTTTAATGATTAATATTGCAAAAGCTGCATTTTTGCTTAGAAGTGGTCTTTCAATTTGAAAATCTGATTTCCTATGACGCAACAATTAGTTTAAGCAGTATTCATAATTTTTCTTAATTATTTAGAGAGATCAATAGATCGCCCTTCAAATAATTGAGTCACGCAAAAATAGTACATTGTGCATCATGACAGGAAAGTGGTCTTTTTACGGCAGAGAATCAGTTTGCAAAAACGGATGGCAGCCGAGGTGTAGACGATTTTTCGCATGCACGCAAGATCGTAAAAATATTTCGATGCCTCGGTACACAGGATATTTTATGTAATAGGAGTATCGTCTCCGAGTTTTATCACAAAATTACGTCTCAAGTTTGAGGTTAGTTTAAAGGGACAAATATTGCGCAGAGCGGTGCGCGTGTGTTGAAGTAACGAAGGCCTATTTCCTGCTGACAATAAAATATACTTTATTGGCTTAGGCCATTAAATTACCCCATCATCAACAACGACCTTCTTTGATGCTCCAAACCACGCCTAGAAAGCGAGGAAAACGTACTCGTGTTACATAAAACTTATTTTGTCGATCTTTTTAGTTATTGCAATTCCAATTCTTTGGGGAAAAGGATGTTCTTATTGGAAAACATCCACTATAGAAATAATTTGCTGTAGAGTGAAAAATTGTAATTCATGATGATCTAGGTCATCTAGGATTTTGTATATGAAATTTTTTTCCTAGAAACTAAATTCTTTATTAAAAACAAATTATCTTAAATACTTTTTGCACAAAATTGAATTAACTGTCTAAATTTAAATCCGTGGACTTTTACTGTAATAATTAGGGTCGTGGGGGGATTACGTCACTCTTTCACTTCCGCATTTACTTTTTCAAAATTCACATCGGTTTTGTTTTTGTACATCTTAATTGTCACATCAATAAAAAAATGAAAAAATCAACGTTAAATTCCTAAAACTGTAAATGTCAATGAAGAAGTTACATGACAGTTCCTTAGTAACTCATTTGTCAAAATTTCAATGATTATCTCGATGAGTAAAAACGATGAGTAAGAGTATACTGCAGTGATATTTAAGAAAAAAGTATCTACAAAAACAGCAAACCGAGATAATCGAAGAAAACTGTTAAAACCATTAATCGTGTAGACCGCTTATTTAAAATTACTTTTCAAATTTTTTTTTACCGTAGTAAGTATTAACATCTTTTGAAATATAAACAAATACAAATTATTTCAAAAAGTCGAACATTTCTTTGTAAAAAATTCTTTTCAAATCTAAAAAAAAATGGTTTTTGTACCTTTCTTCAGCAATCAACAACTGGGTGAAGTAAATATATTGCTTCCTTTTCACAATTTTTATAATTATTTGTGTTCATTTTGCAATTTGTATTAATTTTATTTGTAGATACTGCGTTTGCTAAGTTCGAGCAATTTCAAGAAAGCAGTATCTTTGGACTGCTTTCTTGCGTAACATCACGTCCTTTGAGACCCTGTCGGTGTTAGGCAAAAACGCAGTGTCTAAAAGATACTGCTTTCTTGCGTAATATTGGGTGCCGTATTCGAGCCTCCGTATTCTTGCAGTTACTGAAAATTTTCTGTAAATACTTTTTTATTACCTAACACGACTCGTCAGAATTAAAGAATGCGGCTTTTTTGCAATAATTATTTAAAAAATTATCTTTAATTTTATTGAAAATTTTCATAAACGGATGTATCTTTTTTTACGATTTCAACGATATAAATAACTCATTTTCGATTTTTTGTAGATACTGCTTTCTCAAATATCACGACAGTATAGTCCTCTTTTACTGTAAAACCAGTGAAAAATAACTCATATTTCAGTGGCTTCTCATATTTATTTCAATATTGTCAATATTCATTTGCAATTGGCAATAATTAGCAAAATATTTACTCAAATGTAAAATTTTTTGTATTTACGCATACTAGTTTATCTATCTTTATCTGAAAAGACGATAAAATATTAAAGGTTATTTATTTAATTTAATAACTGAATTGACCTATATCGAATAAAAGTAGTATGAGAAATAGTATCAACTGAAATTCAATTAAGCTAGAAGACATTATTTCCATTTCATATTTCATATGCAAATCTTCCCTCATCATATCTCTATTTTCTTATGAAATTACAATCGCATTATACTTTTCAGAATATAATAGAGTTTTCCATTCTTGAATAAATTGATTTTAAATATAGCAGTTTATTCTGCCATCTATAATCATTAATACACTTTGATTTAATCCAGAAACTTTCCAGTGCCACAGCCACTGGCTTCTATCAATCTCGCCATTAGTGGATTCAAGCAGGAGCATCTGGTCCATTCGTTTCAAATAGGATATAGGGCTAGAATTTTCTTTTATTATCACTATCAAAGGAGAACGCGAAATCGGTTCTTACACCGGGCATGAAACGAGACACCCTGTGTGTAGTTGTGATGTAGTGTAGTACGGCGAAACAGGGAATGTGAATATGTGTGTATGAAAAAGAGTAGGGTGAGCGAGACGAGGTCTGATCGTAGAGAGATGGAAAATGCGAGAGTTAGAGGGGAAGCACAAGAGAGAAAGAATTCAGAAGGGGAATGAGAGTGAGAGAGACAAAAGGAAGACCTTGCTCGTTGTGCCTTCAAGCCGGGCGATGGAACGATGCTTTGTACCGGCAACTCAGTATCGTCACTATACAAGCACGTGCCCATTCAACTGTAAGAAAAAATTAAGACATTCTTCTTAATTTCACTAGAACACGGCAAGTTACATAATTAGTCAAAAATCGAGAGCTTAGGTAAAACAAGGATTGGCCATTCAAAAAATACTGAATTTTAAGTCATATTCTAATTTGTGGTTGATTTGCGAATAAATTTAGCACCTTGATACTAACCTATATGTAAAGAAAATAGAACAAATTAGTCAGGAAATTAAAAAAAAAAATTGGTGGAGCCTACTTCTCGTCACCAGCACAATCCTACGCTATTCGATGTTTTGAAATTTTAAAGATCCTAAAATTTAATATCTCGGGATATTATATTTTGTTAATTAAAAATATCGACAGAATTTGAAAACTTTGCAAGAAAATGTACAAAATAATTGTCTCAACTTATGGATATCGCTTTCACTTATCTCTCCATTTTAATAGGTAAAAGTTCACTTATACTGTATTTAAATTAGATTTTCAATTTGACTAACAATGACTTACAAATGAATTTTTATTCAAATTAATGACAGACTTCTTGTTTTATTACTTAGTTAAAATTAAGTACCATAGAAAAAGTACTTAATGTTGAAATGTCACTAATTCTTATTTGAAAAATGTATGACAAATTTTTGAATGAATTTTGACTAAAATTAGTTAAATTATTACTGAATGAATCATTGATTCATTTTGAAAGAATTTAAGCAATAAAAATCACTGAATAATAACTGAAAAGTTACTGAAATTTCAGTCCTTTTTCAATTATTACTAAGTAAAAAAATGTCTATTGGATAAATGGTTATGTAAAAACAAAACTATAATTAACTTTAAACAATCAACTTTTATTCAAGGCACCTGGAAGGTAGGTCGTTACTCATCGAGAAGCGAATCTAGACCAAAAACTGAACGTGTCAAAACCACATATTCCACATGCATATACCATACTCATTTCCATCCATGGTTATCGGTTATATTATATACAAATGATTCATAGCTCTAGAGATCTCTCTACTAGATCTCCCAGAATACATGACGTGAAATATATCACTTAAATAATAAGAAATGTTAGATTATATTTTTGCCCTATATACATATTTAACTATTGAAATAATCCAACAATGTCTAACACTTTCATGATAAGTATAAAAAATCCAAATCTCGTTTCACTGGAAAATAGCTGAAAAACGACTGACAATAAATTAACTTTAAATATGTTTGATTTTTTAACAACATTTTCGAAGTAAATAACTTCTTAGATTTTTTCATTTTAACAAAACATAGACATTTTTACTAATTTTGCAAAATTTTCCTAAAATAAGTCCAACTCGGATATAACGCTCCTGAATATATCCCTTCTGAGAATTGACGTCGCGCCACAGGTAGGCGTAAAAGGAGCTGCGGGGAGTGTGCGGCGGTCACTTAGATGTCAACAAATAAAAGCGTTTTCACCTGAAGTGGCATCTCTCGGGTTTGTTCACCACTGCCAGCCCCAAAACCATCACAATCTCCGACTTTCGCTGTTTTTGCAATATGACGTCATCTTGGCTAATTTTGTAGAAAACTCCAATACATAGCTTTTAACTTATTAAATTAAAATAATTAACTCTCATATACACTAAGAATCAGATTGAAGTACACTCACCTCTCAAGATAAGCATCCTCAGTTTACGCTATTCCTGGAACTTGAGGTCTGGGAATTTAGTGATGCGGGAACCGCGGGACCGAAAGGGAGGAGATGCACAGTCAAGCGTGACAAACAGCATAAGAGTTAAACTCTAAGCGCATTAGCTGCATCAGGTTGCGGCATGCATCCAAATCCAACATATATTATTCAAAGCGGCCGCTTATTTACGTTTGGATTTCCCCGAGTTATGCTGAAGGTCACTGTAAGTGTAAGCGTTGCCCGAAACCGTCCCGAGGTAAAATCCTAATACTCGGCAAGTCCTCCCTGCATGCTCTGGCACGAAAAATAGAGTTCTGCGCGAGGTTAGAGAGAGCTTTTCATATTCATTTTTCCTCCGAAAAGGCTCGAAAATTGCGAATTCGGAAATAAGTAGGCTTCCCCGAGCAGTAGACTTTAGGGAGCACTTGTGAAACATTGAATATCTTTTTGAAACCTCGCTACGTGCTCGCTCAATACTCTAAAATCATCGGCACGAACTCGGTTTGACAGAGCACGGAGAGAGTTTTAGGATATCTCTAAAGCCTCTTTAATGCTCGCGGAAGTCTACTTATTTCCGAATTCGCAATTTTCGAACCTTTTTGAAGGAAAAACGAGTATGAAAAGCTTTCTCCATCCTCGCGCAGAACTCTATTTTTCGTGACAGATCATGTAGGTTGGACTTGCCGAGTATTAAGACTTCGCCTCGGGGTGCTTATTTCGTTCCTAGAATTTCAGTCTTCGGTATTTTTTGATGAAGGTACCGCGGGACCAACAGAAAGGCGGGGCTCAGTCATGCGTGCCAAAGAGTAGCGGAACGACAAAGCAGGCGTTTATTGCGCGTTAATTATCGGCGCGTTAATTGCGTTAGCTGTTAGCACGCGTCCAAATCCACCAGAAATTATTTAGACGACTCTGAATGTTCACGTTTGGCGTAAGCGAATATTGTGTTCGATTTAAGGGAAGGCCATTTAGGATCATGCCCGACACCGTTTCTAAATGGGATTCTCAGTTTAATATCCACTGATTAGTTTGGTAATAAAGCAAATTCATTTGAATATGATTAATAAAAATTCTCCTAAATTAATTGAATATCAGTCGAATATTTTTATCATGAAATTAAATTTTCAACACAACTTTTAAATTTTCTATCAGCAAATCATGAAAAATTGTAATCTACAAAAATTACCATCACGTGGTAAAATTTGGCCATCGCATTGGATATGGTTAAAATATGAAATGAACTTTATTGTATCTTCTTTTAATTCAGTGCGAAAATATTCAACGTTACCTTCCTGAAAATTACCCGCAAAAAATACGCAAAAAATACATGCCTATTTTTGAAACTGTTGCTTCAGTTTGAGTGCATTCACCAGTAATATATTAAAGGACCAGTAATGGAAACTATTTATCTGAAATAGGTAGAATAAGCCAGAATTTATCTGCCCCAATGAGTAGAACTAAAATGGCGCCTGTTTGAAACGCGCACACATGCGCGTTTGACGAAGTTAGATGTCCAAAATCTACTTCTTAATTTAACTTAGTTTTAAAATGATTTCTTCTCACTCTTTTCTCTCACTTCTCACTCACTTCATCCCCTTGCTTTTGTTTTACATGCCGCTCATCATGGTACAATAAAGTTATATTTTACTGCCGCTCGGCGGGCAGGAAGAGGGCGCGCTTATTCCTCCTATTTCAGATAAAATTCATTAATACCCTAGTCCGCAAAATAATATCACTATTTAAATTTATAAATGAATATTGCAAAAAAACATTCACTTTTTAAGTTTAAAAAAAACCTAATCACTCTTGAAATAAAAAAACAGTTTTGAAAGTAAAATGGCTCACCTTAATTGTGATTCGCCACAGAATTGTGCTAAATTATTAAAATATTTTTAGAGTTTTTTCCCTAGATTCTGCCACAGAGTAAAACCTGCTGCAAAATAGTCATAAATTTTCAAAAAATATGTAAATACTTATGAAAATTTGGTGAACACCAGTATTTACCTATATAACTTTTGTCATATATTTATTTGAAATTTTATGACCTTTATGCACGAAGTTCGTCGCTATGAATATCTAAGGAAAACATTCTGCAAATATCTGAATAATTTAGCAAAATAGTATGGAGGCTTACCCTTAAATTAGCCCAAGATTTGAAAAAAATGCTAATTATTTCCAGAGTTCTTCTATTTTTTCAAAAACATCCAAATTTAAAGTTTTGTTGCAATTTTGTAATAAAATTGACATTTTTCCTTCAGCTTCAAGACGCAGAAATATATTAAATTTCGTGTTCTTATGAGAAAAAATGTAATGTATTATTATTATTAATTTTTTCATAAGATTGATATTTTGCCATTAGCTTGGAATATTAGACGCAGAAATTTATTACCTTTCATGTTATTATAAAAAAATTAATATAAATATTATAAATGATAAAAATCAAGGCTCTGTAGCAATAGCTAAAAAAATAGGCGTGCAGATAATTTCCGTCGGTAGTGTAGAAAAAAATATTGCCAAGCAAAATGATTCATCTCAAAATAATGTACAACATTTTTTTGAGACTATTTTTGTATGAAATGCATATTTTCAGCTCCTTCATTTCAAATTTCGTTTTCTTTCTAATGTTCTCCCGAAAAGTTGATTAAAGTTAATTATTTGAATTGTTTTCGACTGTGAAAAAATTCCTAGGGGTGCGAAATACATAAACAAAAAACCTCCGTTTTTGACACGAAATCGGGACATAACTAAACCTAATTTTACACAGAAAATCGCCGATCCTTCAATGTACACGGAAATCGGTGTTCAATAGAGTTGCAACAAATTTGAGCCACACAGGTTCATTCGGAGAATCTAGGGGAAAAGCATCATTTAGACACTGTTTTTTCTCATCCAATGCAACGTGAAGTTTCGTCTAAAAACAGTAAGTCACCTGTCAAGATAAATAGTCTACTAAAGTAGTCTACTAAATAGTCTTAGAATAAAAATAGTACTTGGCGTGATATAATATCCAAATGTTAGGTTAGTCAAAACCTACTATATGACATTCAAACCACCAAAGCCGGGATGTACAAACTAAGTCGCGACCGTCTGCATCGAAATTGATGCCTGGTCGTTCGCAAAAATTTCCACTAGATTTTCTGCGCAAGTTTAAAGGTATTTTAGATATCTAATCTTGCAGTGGCTAGTGTCATACATGAAAGATAAGGTAAATACAATTGTATAATAAAAACAGAAAGGGGGAGGGTCGGTATGGCCGGTTTTTGGCCTAATTTATTTTTGGACCAAAAAATCTGAAAAAATCATGGTAGTATCTTATAAGTATCCCGAGTCGA
>NC_046663.1:97437074-97464702 GCF_010883055.1 Belonocnema kinseyi | reverse complement strand
CTCGGGATACTTATAAGATACTACCATGATTTTTTCAGATTTTTTGGTCCAAAAATAAATTAGGCCAAAAACCGGCCTTACCGACCCTCCCCCTTTGTTTTTCGTGATGAGTGGGGATGTAAATTTGCATGAAACTTTAGCCTCATGAAAAGTTTCATGAAACATTGCGAGTTTCGTGAAACATTGCAATGTTTCAAATATAGCGGCGGGAACATTCAAACTGATAAGATAAAAGCCTATTAGGTGTTTTCACTTCAATAAACAGCTAACTTCACTTCGTAGATTGCTAAGGGGGAAATAAGAGACCAAATGTATGGGATTCAGTTCATTTTTGCCCTATTTTACTAATATCTTCGTAAAAGATAATTTTTTCTATATAAGTGTAGTTAAAAAATAGTTTTTATTTTTTAATTACTATTTAATGAAATAATAAAATAATAATAATGATTATTAATTACAAATATATTACAGAAATAAAGTTTTGTTCCATGCATTTGATCCATTTTTCCCCTCAGCTTTTAACAAAGTGAAGTTAGCTGATGGTTGAAGTGAAAATACCTTATTGAGGCTTTCATATCCCAACTTTTTCCTGTCGGCTGATTTGATTTATTTTTCCGGTTAGTACTGTGGACCAATGATGCCAATGTTGGCACCCTGAGTTTCTACGCTTGCGTTAGGGCTGAACGCTGGTTGGCCACACTTGGCGCGCGATTCAAAATTAAATTGAAAAAAAAAACAATTCTTGTAATTTAAATAAATAATTATTAAAATATGCACAAAAATGTATTCAAATTGTGTGAATTTTGATTTCAGACAAGAAAAAAGTGTATAACACATATTTTATAAATAATAGTTTATTTTCATTGAACTCCAAAAACTGACTTATAGTTCACAAAAAATTTTGTAATAGATACATTTGTTGAAATACCATATAACGTTTCTGCAGCTTGATATATAGAAGTTAATTGTAGAAGTTAATAATGATAATATTTGAATTTTTCTAAAAATAATTTCAGCTGAGAATATTGTTCTTTTCGATTAAAAACTTATAATTAATTATTTTCAATCACTTTTCCAAGAAATTTCTTTTCGAATTAAATGCTTTGTAAAATATAAGTTGGTTTTTGGAATTTAATGAAAATAAACTGTTATTCATATAATATATGTGTTATATTTTTCTTGCCTGAAATGAAAAGTTACACAATTTGTATACATTATTGTGTATATTTTAATAATTATTTATTTAAATTACAAGAATTTTCAATGTAATTTTGAATCGCGCTTCAAAGGGTAGACAACCAGCACTCAGCCCTAACGCACGAATGAACAAAAATTATTATCATTTCATTATTGCATTAAACTGTCCCTAAAAAAGAAAAATTATTTTTCAATTGCACTTATACAGAAAAATTACTTTCTACGAAGATATTAGGAAAATAGAGCAAAAATTAACCATTTCCCATGCATTTGGTCAATTGTTATCCCCTCAGTATTCAGCGAAGTGAAGTGAGCTAGTGATTGGAGTGAAAATACCTTATTGTATATGTAGATGGTCATAACTTTTTCTATACATCCCGGCTTTAGTTTAAATGTCGACGGGCATGACTAACCTAACTTTTGGAAGTTGCATTAGGAAGTTATAATTTTATTCTAAGTGACTGGTGCGCCCTATTAAATGAAAGAAATTTGAAAATTAGGTAAATATTGTTTCAATTGCTTTCCTTATTAACAATTATTTAGGCTAATATCGCAAAGCGAATAGTTGCTTTGACAGGTATTCAGGTGGCTGACAGCGCGATTCAGAACTCCACAACTCTGCATGAGCTAAAATTCAGTCTGCAAATGATACTTTCCCCTAGATGACCACATGGGCACCTACGTTCAGAGGAATACATTTGAGACTCGAAAACTCTCTCAAATGATCATTGGGAGCCCAATGAAATTTGAGCTGCAACAAATTTAACACCAGCGTTTTTCTTTGTACAGCAGGGGCAAAAAAACCTTCCAGAGGAACAATTTACAATCGATTGAGTAAATTTATTTTTTGTAGGTGGATGGATTAGTTTAATCACCCTTGTCTGGAAAAATAGATGACATTATATGTTATATGTAATAATCTGAGGGAAATGCCGAAGGACTTAGCACCGTTTAGTTTGAGCTGGTATTATAAATAAGCATAGTAGAAGATAAATCCTTAAGCGACCATTCACAAAATACGTGATACATTTCTGAAGAACTTTACCCCCCCCCCCCTGCGTGATGTTTTTTCCATTTCCACTTAACCTGGAGAATGATACGTGTGGCACGTATTTTGTAAATGATCCCTAAGAAAATCATCTAAAATACATATTTTTGTTTATTTTGCAAAAAATAACACTATTTAAGAGAAAAAAGTGAACACTTGTAGTATTAGTACATTTTTTTATTTTATTAATATCTTCAATTGTCAAATACTTGGCAAAATCCTATAAAGACTATCGTATTGTTAAAAATGGAATATTTTATTATAATTAATTCATCTAGTTAAAATTCTTTAAAATTTTAAATAGGTCTAAAGAAGCGAGGAAGCATGATTTTGTAATAAAACTCAAATTCGTCAAATTGAGGACTTGGCGCTGATTAAAATGAAGAGAATAATTTACGTACATGAAGCAAATTGATTCAATACAAAAGCAGCCAGAAGGTATGTAATGTTATATGGAAACGTTTCACGTAAGATGTTCATGGGAATAGAAAAGTGAAAGACGGCCCTGCGGGAACCCTCGGTATAGGAAAGGAAGTTCTGCGACACGAATGGAGTAAGGAATGAGTGTGGTATAGTATAGTTTTGAGTATAGTACACTCTTATAGTCTAGAACTTTACAGATGCGTATTATACATATATAGGTATAGGTATAGGTATAGGGTGTATGAATGCATTAATGTATGAAGGCATGGATATGGTTATAACATTGCTTGCGAGGAAAGAGGCTTCATAAGCCTTGCTGCAAGCAATTCGCACCGACACTATCGCGCAACAGCCACACGAGAGACGCAGGTAGCACAAAAGACTGTGGGGCTTATGCTTATGGACAAGGACGGATTTCAATGGATCGCAAAGTCCCTGCCCAACCGAGCAGCTCCATGTCACTCATCGTACTTTCCAGCTTTACTCCTAAATGCCCTCTCCTTGAATCTTCAGCATCAAATTCGCAGGGGGAACTCTTCCTCGACCCTTTAATCTTCCCTCAAAAAAATAATGATCTGGATGAAAGCATGTAGAGAAAAAGAGGATAAAGATTTGCAGATGTCAGTGGAGAAGAAAATTAAAGCAAAAACTCGAAAGAGGAGATAAATTAAAATAATTTCAGGGATCACATTCTATGTATAGTGTCTTTACCTATCCCCCTGCATTTCACCTTTTTCGAATTTCCCCTTTTCTCTGTATTCTCGAAAAACTTCCCCTTCTCTCTTTAAATGTGCGATATTTGAAAATAAAAAATTTTAATCATGCAAAAAATTCTCTGAAATTAATAAATATCCGTAAGAACTATAAGAACAATTGTTGGTTTTAGATCTACCAAATTATTTCATTTGAAAATAGAATATGCTACCGCGTCAAAAGATATTTTATCGTTAGGTTTTCTAGGAAAGTAATTTTCCTTTTCGTATGACATGTATCCAGTAGTCATCTACATTAAAATGACATATTTCCTAACCTCAAATATTATGACGTGCTACCAACAGCACTCAACTTTCATCATGCAATGCAATTTAAAAACTGCTACCAAAAAAGTTGGCGACAATGCCCGGAACCGGATTGCAAGAATCAGATGTTTGCCATGCCGCCATTCAGTGTGAATACTTTTCGTTTCGCGACCACGAGGTTTGAAGTTTTCCAGATCCTTTTTCAACGTAAGGGCGTTGGAATCAAGGCCCAACCTCAAAAATGGATTTTCTCAGTTTACTCCATAAATACTAGAATTGCATCTTTTCTATATAATCAGGGTTTAGTCCTCTTTTCAATTAAATCTTTATTCGGAGTAGAAAATTGGCTAATTCCAATAGTTTTTGTATAAGGTGTTTTTTTTTATTCTAACCCCAGCATTTGATCCCAGATTTAAAAAGTATGTAATTCTAACATTTATGGAGTAAAATGAGAATTCGATTTTGAGGCTGGCTCCTGTTTCCAAAATATTTACAATTAACATTTTCTTTTTTATCAATAACATTTGGAAACTTTCTGTCAAAAAAGCACATACGAGCTATATTCCATTTTTTTTACAGAAATCTGGAATTTCTTAATATTCTCAATGAAGCTCATAGTGTTTTTATGTCAGGAATGATTTAATTATAAAAATAAGTATTAAATTTGCAATCTAGATCACATCTAGATCTACTAGATTTTACTAGATTCACTAGAACGCGCCAGTACCGCTGGTGTAGATAGCGAATAGTCGATTAGAGCGTTACATTTGCGCACTGCCCCAGCATAGTTTCTCGAGATAGCGCCAGTATAGACTCGTGGCGGTCTAGGCTAGAACAGTATAGCGCCATGAATTATTTCCACATGGGTGACAGGGCCAGCGTCATTGCACAATATATTTAGAAGTAATTAATAAGCAGAAACAGATCCAACTGATTTATATTTCTTTATATTCGTATTAAATATTGAAAGAAAATTTATACCTTCAGTTGAAAATTAATCTTCTTTTTTAGATTTTTTCTTTTTTTGAGTAAAAAATTAGTTTTTTAACCTAAAATTGAACTATTTGGTTAACATTTTTGATTTTTGTGTTGAAAATTCTATTTTTTTTTATCTAAGAATTTCGTCTTTTTGTTTTTGAAATTCAGCAGTTTGGTTGAAAAGTCAAATATGTGATAGAAAATTAAACTTTTTTGTAGAATATTTGTTCTTTTTTTATTACAAATCATTTCGTCTTTTTGTGTAGAAAATTAAGCGTCTCAATTGAAAACTCAACTATTTGGTGAAAAATGTATGTATTTTATTGACATTTTATTTTTAAGGTAAACAAGTAAACGTTTCATTTTTCTAAATTTAAAATTAATTATTTAATGAAACTTTATATCTTCTATTCTTCAAAAATTAATCTTTACAGTTTTAAAAATTTAAATATACGGTTCAAAATTCACGTAATTTCTTACAAATTTATTTGTTTTGTGATTCATAATTTTAGCAGAAAATTCATATCTTTGGTAGAAAATTAAACATTTTTATTAAAATTTCCCTCTGGGAAAAAATGAAATTTTGTTTTGAAGTTTCCTATTTTCTGGTAAAAAATTATATTCTTTTATAAAAAAAATCGCCTTCTGTTTTTGAAATTTCAGAATTTTGTTGGAAAGTCAACTATGCGGTAGAAAATTCAACTTTTGGTGAAAGATTAGTTTTTTTTTTTGTATCAAAAATATTTTTAATCTTAAGGATGTTACACATTTTCTGTGGGTTTATTTTGCCTAATAGCCCTTGAAAAAAAGTGGCCTGGCACAGTTTAACTCATATAATGATTGTTATATTAATTCATTTTTTTTCTAGGGAATATTTATGGGACGGAGCACAAAGAAGAAAATCAGCTGTCAAGCGACGTTTGTAAACTTTTAAGTATTGTAGTTTAAGTATTTAAGTATTGAGCGTTTAGTATTACTTTTTAGATTAAGGTTGAAAGAAGGCTTTAAATGTTTGTGATCTAAATTAAATAAAATAAATTAGGATTAATTAGGATTAAAAGGCGTTGTCCCTTATGTACAGTTTCTTGTATCTCGTAATTGAAACCTCTGATTGCTAGCATTGGCATGTTTTTCTGTTAGGTAAAGTGCAGTCCAGCAACTTATCATGTAAGTTCTATATTATAAGTTATATATGATAAAAAAACTATGAATTTATAAATACAGTATTTAGCGAATTGAACCCATTCATAACTAACTTATAATTTATTTTATTACAATTATATTTCTAATTCATTTATTTATTTATAATTTATGTAATGTTTTTTATCACCATGTTGGATATTGTATACTCTGCATCTGAATTCGTATATGCAATTATACTAATTGCATAGGTTATACAATTCATGAATAGCTTTTATTATACACCAGTCACCAGTAAAAAATACTAATTCGTATAAAAAGCGTTTAAATTAAATTCATAACTTTTTCTCATTCATTGCATTTTTAACTATTTTTATACGAATTAGTAACTTTTTTATTAAAGATTCTTATCGGAATGCTTACTCAGATTTTCGAATCGACCTGCTGCGATAATCGGATTTTCATTCCTTAAATATCTATATGGACACTTCGGTATCATAAAGTCCAGCGATTCCCAAACTTTTTTTGCAGTTTTCATGGAGAGACAGGGCGACCACCCTACCATTTCTTTCCCTCTACTCTACTAGAACTCAAGAGGGATACTTGACTTTGGGTCATGCGGGAGGTTGCATGCTTCACGCGAGAGAATTAGAACCGGTTGAGAAAAATTAAAATGTGTTAAAATGTTAATAAATTAAATTTTAATTAGTTGAATCAATTTCCTAATCTGATTTTAAGCAAATGAAAAGAAAGTTGATGAAAATCGGTTAATATCTTCAATGCCAGTTGACCACTCTTGTAATTTTGCATGTACTTAAAGATATGCTTAATTACTCGAAATGTTAATCGATTTTTTTCAACTTTTTTTTCATTTCTTTAAATTACTTCGGGAAAATGATTCAGATAATTAGAATTGAATTGAGCCATGGCTTTCGGATTTTATTTATTGAAACAGCCTTAAATCTCATGACAATGAAAGGGTCCTCATAGCGGGGAGGCTGCCGAGGTGCTGGACCCTCCGTTGGTTTCCTCCCTAGGGCAGCGATTCCCAAACTTTTTATGCACTTTCTGGGGAGTGGCGGGCCGCCACCCTCACATTTTTTCACAATACCCTGCCGCCAAGGGGGACACTTGACTGCTTCACGGCTTGACACACCATGCTTCACGCGAGAAAATTAAAACCGGTTGAGAAAAATTAAAATGTGTTAATATGCTAATAAATTAAATTTTAATTAGTTGAATCAATTTCCTAATCTAATTTTAAGCAAATGAAAAGAAAGTTGATGAAAATCGGTTAATATCTTCAATGCCAGTTGACAGTTCTTGTAATTTTGCGTGTTCTTAACGATATGCTTAATTACTCAAAATGTTAACCGATTTTCATCAACTTTTTTTTCATTTTCTTAAAATTACATCAGGAAAATGATTCAGATAATTAGAATAGAATTGAGCCATATCTTTATGATTTTAGTTATTGAAACAGCCTTAAATCTCATGACAATGAAAGGGTACTCATAGCGGGGGAGCTGCTGAGTGGCTGGGCCTGGGCTGGCTTCCCCCTCTGGGGCTGCCCGGTCCGGGGTGGCCTCCTCCTGCCGGCGGCCTTTTAAAATTATTGAATCGACCTTCCGAAATTATCACGTATCAACCATCCAAGATGTCCAACTCGACCCTTCACAATGATCGGGTTACCCAGTTTGATATGGCCGAGACGACGGCCCGAAACGATCGAGTCGACTTTCTGAGATTGTCGATTTGGACCTTTTGTTTTAACCTTATAGAGATAGTCGCTTTAACAATCTTCAAGGGCTCTACTATAGTTGACCCTGCAATATGGTCTGTTTGCACGCATTTAAATGGGCAAACAGACTTTCCATTTTTCTGCGTGCAATAAAATTCAAGTGCTGACAACTATATTACTGAATTTGAAAACACCAGAGAGAAAATTGTGGTATTATAAAATATACCACACTCTTAAGTTCTCCAATTAATTATTATTATTGCACCATAAAGCCATATCTCTTTCAGGGTAGCGTTAATCATACTCGGTTCTAGTCAGGGAGTAGTTCATATTAAAAAAGTGAGGAAGGGAATTGTACGAATTATTCAAACAATAATTTAAAAAAATAAAGCATTATACAGTATTTTTCTTTGATCAAAATATTTAATTATTATATTTTTGACAAAGATAAAATATTTATTAAAAAACAAGTTTTCTAATTGTTTAAGTTCAAGCATTTCTATCCTGGCATGCCAGGACAGTAAAGTGTGGCGACAAATAGTTTATCAAAGAGTGCCAGTGGAATGAATGACGCCTGAAACAAAAGACCTTTGATACTAATGGGCCCGAGTGGGGAACTTCATATGCTAACTTTGTAAGGTTTTTCATTTGCGGCGATCGCTAGAGAGATTGATCAGCAACCGGGTTTGGATCAGGGTTGCGGAACGAACGTGTTATTTAAATAAATGACATTACTCCCTCCCGCACTGAGTGAGTCACTAATACCCCGAAAGGGAAATTGGTATAATAAACATTTAAAGTATTGTTTATAATGAGGACGAAATGACAAATCTTGAAAGGAAATATGTAATTATACTTATAAGCACCATGGTTTGACTAATAATAGTGGCATTTTTAGAAGAGAAAATATTATCAATTAGGGCAAAGGTTATAATCATATAAATATTATTTATTTAAAAAATTATAATTTTTGTCAGAATATTAAAATTTGTAGAAAAACATTGTTTTGTCTTTGCTACATATAGAAATAAATGTTTAATCTTCCCCTAATTTACTCCCTTTTTTGAGAAGACATGTCCGTATCACCCCTTTATTAAACTCTTTTTCGGGCCGGGGTGCATCTAATTTTCTAAAATGTAAAAGAAACTTATCTTGAATTTATTTTGAAACATAATACTTGTTAAAATGTTCTGATATTGTACGCATTTTTAAGATGTGAAATATATGTAATTGAGAAAATGTTATATAAGCTTAGACTGTTATACAGTGTTCAAAAAAAAAATTTTATAATGAAGATTTCTTGACCCTTTTTTATGTAAAACAAAAATATTTGTTCAAGCTAGATGTGCGCTTCATTATGCTGAAAACAGAATGCGATATTTTTGCTGTGATAGAAAACAAAACTGTTAGAATAAATTACAAAGTTTCATACTTCAAGTTTCATTTCCAAAAACATTTTTTTAACTACTCTTGTATACTGTACATTGTTACATTTGATATTTTGTGACAAAACATGTTTGAGATTTATTTCAGAGCCGTATCTTAAATTAAATATGACATTATTCTACATTCTAAATCAGGACACTAATATTAATTCTTAAAATCTCTTATTCTTAGGGTATTGCACGTTATTATTGATAATTTCTCCTGATCATTCAAATATTTTAAAAGCTGAAGAAATGTAATTTTCAGGGGAGGTTCTACACTTCAAGTTTCAAAAAATCCTTTTTTTTTGCATTTTTCGAATCTATATGTATCTAAAAATATGCCACTAAAAAGATTTTGTCGAAAACATATTCCTTCCCACGTTTTTGGGAGCTCCAAAGTACCCATCTCTGGCCTTCTCATGGGTCTTGGTGCGACGCGTAGTCCAGTCAACGGGGAACAAATATCACTCAAAAAAAAAAATTCGTAAAAGTAGCATTTTTTTCACAGATACATCGATCAGTTGGGTTAAATGAAATAAAAAAAATTAAATATATTTTGATTGAGGTCTGTATTGGCTATGATCGGCCAGAGCGGATTTTTTTCTACATCAAATTTGTTTAAATAATGCAATATTTAATTAAAAGTTTGAAATTTCACCAAATTTTTTTACCTATTGGGGGCTGTAAAAAATTTAAAAAATTTAAATTTTGAAAATCATGCTCGAGCGATCAGAGAGGCATGTTTACTGAACAAATAAATAAAATGGAGTCAATTCGATAAATATTTCTAGTAAAAGGCATACCGTCCAGCTCGATAAAGGTTACTTTTGGGAAATCGCTTTTAAAAATTCATTCACACGTATTAAAAACATGCCAGAAATAGACTAAATAACATGCCTGCGAAAAAATCTGTTCCTGGAAATGCAACAGTTCCACCGCTAGTCCAGTCAATGAAGGATTTGAGAAAAATATTCGTAAAAGTAGCATTTTTTTCATAGATACGTTGGCAATGGCTTAATAAAGATATTGTAAAAAGTCTCCAAACATACGTGTACGGCAAAGTTCCGAAATTCTGGAGAGTGTTAAACAATAACATGTTTTTTAAAATTACTCGAGAACTGTTGACTTTAGGTCGAATATGGTGATGTGAAAAAATGTTCATAATTTTATAGTGCACAAAAAAGGTTCTATCTATTGTTGACCTGTTATCAACGGCTGCGCTATGAATTTGGATTAGCTGCACGATTCTTTTATTTCTGAACAAATAAAATAAAATCTCAAATATCCTGGCAAAAACGTCGGAAATATATCAGGCGATTTTTACTGGAGCAAATGCAGGTTCCTGTTAACAAAAAAAAACGACTAAGTCATTTGCATGACAAACTATCAGTATAAAATGAACTCAACTTCAGTGTACAGTTTGATATGTTTAAGGGGATGCTTTTGAGACGAAACTTCTTGCAAGTGTTCCTCCATTTTCATACATTTTCCAATTTGTAGGTCAGAATAATAATATTTAGGGCCTCTTTTAAAGCTTTACACAAGTAAATTTCAAAATTGAAGCTATGATATCGCAAGCAGCGGTGATTATGAGTCCTAATGGCAGCAATGGGAGCGGGGGTGAGAACGGTTATCTCTTTCGATCGGGTAGTCGTCATTTCCTCCACGGCTACCTGGGTACCCTTCCGCTTCTAGTGTGCAGCGACACTACCCCTCACTGGATTTGAAGTTGCTCCAGGTCCTCGATGCTACATCCCCTGTGGAGAGAATCCCTTTGTCTTCCAACTTATACCTATTCCTAATTCAAGCATATGAATATGTCCAAAAAGATCATTTCATTATATTGAATTAGGTTATTTCCAATTTAATAATGTATAAATATGATTTAATAACATTTTATGGACGAAAAATTATACAATTTTTCACTTTTGGTCAATTATACGTACAGTACAATTATAAATAATAAATAAATAAAAACAATAAATACAATTTTCCACTTTTAAGTTATGGTGGATTAATAATTGATTCATGTTAACAAAAGTAAGTGTTTTAACAAATTATTATTATTAGTATTATTATTAGTATTATTATTATTATTATTATTATTATTATTTATAACAACATTCTTTTACAGTGATTCTCGTATGTTCCAGTTTTTTCTAGAATTTTTCGCTCTTGATCCACTTTTAAATTGTAGTGAGCTTTAGAGTTTAGGGTGAGGTGATATGATATCAATTAAGTTGTGTCACACGTTTCGGCCCATAATGGTGACCCTTATCAGTGAGTTTCAATCAATCTCTCTATGAAAAGTACATAATGTCTTATAGGTACACAGTTTTACAATTGGAAGTGCCATTCTTTGGTTAATATCTCAGTTTTTAAATTATATACATTCCATAAACTTAAAATTAAAATTTAATTTAATTTTATCAATAACTATTGAGAAAGCATTCAGTATTATCAAAACTATGTCTCTTAACGAAATACAACATTGATGAAAAAAAAAATTACAATGTAGTAGTAAAATTTTTTTAAACATTTTTTTAAAGTTGTCAGAAAACATTGCACTCTCTTGAAAATTGCCCTGTAGTAAAAATATTAAATTATAAACAACTATGTAGCTAAATAATTGTTTAAGTATTCTTTAAAAAATGTTCTTTTTGATATCGACAACAAGTTTATTTTGAAGGCGAACAATTTTTTCTACGTTTACAAAATTAATTCTTATGATAATAGAAAATTTATTTCCAATTCACTCGAACTCTTTAGATACAATTTTTAAATTTAAAAACAGAATTATATAATTATATAACTACAATGTTCTTTTTTACAAATTTATTTTTTACTAGAGTGTTATTTTGTAAATGCTTTCTTTCACAGGAGTAATTTAAAACAGAAAACTCAGTACATTTCAATTTCAAAAATTGAAATTATAAACATATTGAAAAATCAAAACTTAGACAATTAAAAAAGATACAATACGTCGTTAAAGGAAAATTTGTATATAAGAAATCGAGGAAACATTTAAACTACAATGTTCCTCGGCAATCTCTATTCTTACCACTGTGAGAAAAATGTGAATCAACTTTTCGGCGGTTTAAGGAAAAAAAAAGTTTTTAAATAATATTTGAATAATTATTTAGCAACAAAGTTTTTTTTTAATTTTGTATTTTTACTACAGTGTCACTTTCAAGAGAAAAAAATTTCACTTTCACCGATATAATTCCTCATCATACCAGAAAAATTAATTAATTAGCACTATTTCTCTTACATACAAAAAGCTGTGTTTAAGGGTTTTAATAAAAAAATTGGATTTAATTGACATCGCTAAGAAATAATTTGAAGAGTTCTTCGACTGCAGTGTTTTCTGAAAACTTAAAAAAATGTGTCCATAAATTTGGTTACCACATTTCCCTACTACATTTTATTTGTTTTTTTTTATTAGTTGCTCTTCGTTAAAAGATTTCTTTTTTGAGAATAGTACTTTCAATTGAAAAAGTGCATACCTGCAAGAAATGATGTACTTTTCACAGATTTAAGAAAACTCACTGATAAGCATCGCCATTATGTGCCAACACATTTGAAACAACTCAATTGTTTTCAATTCACCTGACTCTAAGGCCAACACTGTGTACATCAACAATTTCCACAAAACTAAGTTTTAAGGATCAATAGAAAATTTATTTTGAATCACTTCATTAATTTAATGGGAAGCTTATGAAAATTTAATATATTAATTGCAATTGGTGAGAATCTACCTATATTAACGATTATATTCTCAAACTTGTCAAAATGTAAGGGACTACGTCGGCCTATTAAAATTTTTAATCGAAGTATAGGCGTGAAAATAGTGAGGAAATGGGTAATTTGACAGACAAATGCATTACCTTTATGGGGGACATAGCATCGAGGGCCTAAAGCAACTTCAAATCCAGTGAGGGGTAGTGTCGGTTCGTAGTAGAAGGGGAAGGTTACGCAGGTAGCCGTGGAGGAAAAGACGATCGTTCATACAAATGTAACCTAGTTCGTACATTTCGAATATCATATTTGTGATTTACTAAGTGTGAAATTTAAAAAATTTTATATTCCATATTTTAGGCCTCATTAGGAACAAAGGCCCCCCGCTGACCAAGCTCAGTGGCAGCAGCTCGACGGTGTGAGGGGAAGCCGCGTAGTGGGGGACGGTACACAGGTAGCTGGGGCGGAATTGACCATCGCCCACGCAGGTAGCCGTGGAGGAAAAGACGATCGCCCCTTTCGATCATATTGAACCCTTCGAAATTTTTTTGCTCACTTTTGCCGACAATAGACTTGGTGTTCAGATGGCCGTGACGTCACTGCAATGCAGGTTCTCAATGAGGAAAATTTCAAAAATAAAAATAAAATTATAAAATAAAATTAAAGCAATGCACATTAAGCCATCTTTTTATTTGATGAAAAATATATTCTGCTTAATAATATGAATAAGAGTAATTACAAACATATCCTTAAGAAACTATAAAAAACCATAATTACAAACATGAATTTTTTATTTTCAAACACAGTGAATAAGACAATTAACAATAAATATAACATAATTTTGAAATGTCTATAACTCAGATTAATTTGTACTTTATTCCCTAATCACTAGAAAATTGTGATGGAATTTACTTCACACGTGGAGACTGAGTAGACTGAGAAAATATGGCCGCTCCCGCAAAACACGTTTTTTATTATTGCTTGTGATGAGCATGATCACTCCGGGAACAATTTCTGCAATTCAAAATCCAAAAGTACAAGTATTAAACTTGCTACAGGTCTGATGGTTCCGGAAAATTAGGGAATGTCAGGGAAAACATGATAGAGTTCGGGCATTTTCGATAAAGTGAAATTATTTGTATTATTATCATTAAAAATCGCAACTATTTAGTTGCAAATTAATCTGTGTTTGTCAAGGATTCAAATTATTTGGTTGTAAATCCTTTTTAATTCGCTGAATTCAACTATTTTTTGAATAAAATTAAAATCCTTTTTGCTTAAAATATCAAATATCACGTTTTTCGTTAAAAAAATATCTTCTTTGTTTAATAATTCCATTACATAGTTGAAAGTGAAACTACTTTCTTTAAAATTAATTTATTTGGTTGATGACATTTAATTACTTTCTTGGAAATTAAGATTTCTAGTTGACAATTAATTCTTTTAAGTGGAAATTTAAGTCGTAAATATGTGGTTCAGAATTTATCTTCTTAAGATGAAAATTTAAATATTTGGTTAAAAATTCCTGTATTTGATTGAAAATTCGATTTTTCTGGGAGATTATTTAAT
The DNA here is from genome assembly GCF_010883055.1 of Belonocnema kinseyi. NCBI lineage: Eukaryota > Metazoa > Arthropoda > Insecta > Hymenoptera > Cynipidae > Belonocnema > Belonocnema kinseyi. The sequence goes on along the minus strand of NC_046663.1, from coordinate 97,450,422 downwards.
CTTGTAGGTGACTCATTCATTTTTTAGTTTAAAATTGCTTTAAAAATTCAAATATTTTATTTATTATGCATGTATCTTGTGTAAAAATCATCTTTTTGGTTGAAAATAAGTTTTTTCTAATTTACAATTCATTTCTTTAACTGAAAATGTTACTGTTGCAATTTTTTGGCGGAAATTGATCTTTTTAAATATAAATTTAATCTTTTTTGTTAAAAAATATACTATTTCGTTGAAAATTTAATTTCATTTAATTAAAAATTCATTTTTTACTGAAAATTTAACTATTTTTAGTTGAAAATCTATCTGCTTTAGGTGAAAATTCGTCTTTTTTGTTAGAAGCGTACTCTCAATTGTTGAAAATAGATCTTTTCGGTTACAAATTAATTTCTTTGCTAGAAAATTAAACTATATTGTTGAAAATTTCTTTATTATGTTTATTTTGTTAACAATTTATTTTACTAACTGAAAATTTAACTATTTTTTGTTTGGTTTAAAATGTATCTTTTCAGTTAAAAATGTATGTAATAATTATAATTATTCAATAATTAATCATTTTATTTGAAAATTGACTTGATCTATTCCAATTTTTGTGCAAAAGTTACCTTATTCTTTGATAGGAGCGTAATCTTTTTCGTTAAAAAATTATTTGTTTTGTAGGAAATTCAAGAGTTCCATTTTTTTTAATAACTCATCATTTATCTGGTCGAAAAATAAATTTCCACTTAAAACAATCAATTGTCAATTAAAAATCTTAATTTTCAACAAAGTAATTAAATTTTGAAAAAAATGTTTATCTAGTCTAAAATGTTTAAATAGTCATCAACCAAATAAATTAATTTTAAACAAAGTAGTTTCACTTTCAACTATGTAATGGAATTATTAACCATAGAAGATAATTTTTTAACGAAAAAAGTGATATTTGATATTTTAATCGAAATGGATTTTAATTTTATTCAAAAAATAGTTGAATTCAGCGAAATAATTGAGAACCTGCATTGCAGTGACGTTACGGCCACCCGAAGGCCAAGTCTATTGTTGGGAAAAGTGAGCAAAAAAGTTTCGAAGGGTTCAATATGATCGAAAGAGGTAACCGTTCTCGCCCCCGCTCCCATTGCTGCCATTAGTCATGCAAATGACTTAGTCGTTTTTTTTTGTTAACAGGAACCTGCATTTGCTCCAGTACAAATCGCCTGATATACTTCCGACGTTTTTGCCAGGATATTTGAGATTTTATTTTATTTGTTCAGAAATAAAAGAATTGTGCTGCTAATCCAAATTCATAGCGCAGCCGTTGATAATAGGTCCACAATAGATAGAACCTTTTTTGTGCACTATAAAATTATGAACATTTTTTCACATCACCATATTCGACCTAAAATCAACAGTTCTCGAGTAATTTTAAAAAACATGTTATTGCTTAACACTTTCTAGAATTTCGGAACTTTGCCGTACACGTATGTTTGGGGACTTTTTACAATATCTTTATTAAGCCATTGCCAACGTATCTATAAAAAAATGCTACTTTTACGAATTTTTTTCTCAAATCCTTCATTGACTGGACTAGCGGTAGAACTGTCGCATTTCCAGGAACAGATTATATCGCAGGCGTGTTATTTAGTCTATTTCTGGCATGTTTTTAATGCGTGTGAATGAATCTTTAAACGCGATTTCCCAAAAGTAACCTTTTTCGAGCTGGACGGCCTGTTACTAGAAATATTTATCGAATTGACTCCATTTTTTTTATTTGTTCAGTAAACATGCCTCTCTGATCGCCCGAGCACGATTTTCAAAATTTAAATTTTTTAAATTTTTACAGGCCCCAATAGGTCAAAAAATTTGGTGAAATTTCAAACTTTTAATTAAATATTGCATTATAGAAAACAAATTTGATGTAGAAAAAAAATCGTTTCGGCCGATCATAGCCAATACAGGCCTCAATCAAAGTATATTTAATTTGGTAGCGACAAGTTCAAAGACAGATTCAAAATACAGATTCAAAGTAAAAGAATGTATCTTTAAATAAAAAAAGAGTTTGTGTTGATATCTTTAGTAGATCCTTTGCAATTCATTTCCGAAAAATAGGCCCGATTTTCCCGCTGAAGTGTAGAACCTCCCCTTAACGTACGCTCGTAACTTATTCTGGGGAATCAGGCATGAAAAAGGATTTTTAGCTCATAGGCCACATTTCTTCTGAGTAGACTTTCTTCTGACCGTACTTCTTCTGACTTCGTTTTTCCACTTTCGCTTATCATTAAATCTAGAAGATTTAATCAACCTAGAAAAATCGATCAATAGATTAATTTATTGCATAACAAGGATATTTTGGACCTTTGTCAATGCAGCTTGAATTTCCTGCCTGTTGACGTCCGGCCAATTAATCTATTCCAAATCAGGTCTGAGCTCTTTATAGGTTCGTCAAATGTTAGTACATGTTATGCCTTGACATAAATGCAGATCAGCGACAGACTCCGAAATCCAACTTCTGGAGTAGACTTTCCACATTTGAGGTTATCACAACTATGTACATATATAATGTCTATAACATACAGAATTTAGCCTTACATGGAAATGACGTTGAAATCCGCAAAAATTCCTTCAGATTATTGGAAATCTTACGTTTAGTAAATAAATAAATAAATAATTTGTTGAATAATTGGATGCGCTCTATGAAATCTCTTAAGCCTTGTGAAATTCTTTCAAATATCTTGAGATAGTTGGAAATGCTACAAAACTCTTTGAATTTTGTTGTCATTTTTTAAATTACTTGATATTCTTTGTAATCTTTTAAAATAACTTGAAATTTAAAAAATTCTTTAGGTAGATATGTTCTACTGTATCCCTCAAACACAGAAAAACAGAGGAATCATTTTTGTTGCAGCTCATTTGTTATGTTTTCGAAATAAGATACTTTTTCTCAAAATGAGAATACTTTACATGTGAAACTGTAACATGAGCACAGCTACATTCTCATTCTCCGGTATCTTATATTCCTTGCAATTCAAAATAACGACGAATCGGGTACTTTTAAGTATCAGTGGTTTTCTGTGAATTGCTGAAATCCGTGAAAATTCCTTGAGATAATGTGAAAATTTACGTTTAGTAAATAAATTATATGTTTATATTTTCTCTATTTTTACATCACAATTATTAATATTTTAATAATGTTTATTTTTATATTGCTTTTCTTACGTCTTTTCTAGAATCGCGAAAAATGATCAAAAATTCATTATAGGACTGAAATTATAGTGAATTTTCTATATTTTTTTGTAAGGGTGTTCCGGTCACAAAGTGAATTACGAACTCTTTGAACAGCTTTCAAATTCTCGAAAAACTGTTCAACTAAAAAAATGTACAACAGACAAATATGTAATGTTTTCTACTTCTGAAAAATATGCGGGAGGCCGAGCCTTGATAGCCTCCATGTAATTTGAGACCTGCAGTGTTTCAAAAAAGCTGACCTAGAAAACCTGGAATTTCTAAATTGAACTTCTGTAGCAACCCTCTTTTCGAATTACTCTGGGAACATTTTAATCACACCTTGTATTGCAACATAAGCCCAACAATGACGAATGGAGAAGACTATCTCATAAATCCAAGATCTTAAGCCTACAATTTATTGCCACCTACATTTGTATTGACTCTTGTTTATAGAGGACATTTTTTTTAAATATGGTCTTTGTCCTTGGATCGATTGTTCGGGTCGACGACAGGAGAGTGAAATATTGTTGTTGGTGCCAGCGGAGAATTGACGATAGCGTTATCATCAGGACGATCCAACCGGGCGGTCGGCTGAGCCGTTTTGGATGGCTCAGCGTTTTCGGGTGCATCGAGCCGCGAGCGCAGAGTGAGAGTAGCGGAATATCGAGAGGTTGCATAGGTACGGCCCCGCACGCACCTTTACCAGAGGGTAGAAACACAAGAGCCCGCATATCAAATGGTGCGTATCACGGGATACAAGCAATTCCCATCAACCAATATTGTCATGTGGGTAATGAACGGGCGCGCGATGAATAAACATGCGGCACCGGCCACTTCCACCTATGAAAATAACGATCGTTCCCTCGCGTGTTCCAATAGCATCACCTCTAGCTGCTCAGTGCTCACAGCTCTCAAAGACATGAGTTTTTAGTCAGCGTCAATAATTCACTTCCAGACCAACCAAAACCCTTCGTTCGACCGATCGAATCAATAACAGCTCTATTAGACAATCTTCCCATTTCGCAAACACAATTTTATCTCATATCAATTTTTAATATAGTTTCAACAGACGAATTCCATGCCGAAATCGCGAACAAAATTATTCACATCAAGAAATTTTATAATAGATCCCACACCAAACGTACGGGAAATGGCTTTTTGTCAATTAATAATTCAAAAGAAAATGATAAGAAAAATAAACAGCCGTTTACTCAAATAATTGCCAAGTTTTCAATCCTGATATGTATTTCAATAGAAAAATTGTTCTGTTATTGAAATTGTACACACTAAAAACTCTACCAAGGCTAATCTTTGTTTCAGGTATATCGCACCCTAAAATTAGCGTTAGATTCACACTTTGTTTTCACTGTGTACATTTTTATAAAACTTTTTGTAACATTTGGCTAATTATCTCAAATTTTGTAGATCACATCCTACCAGTCAACAGTTACGTCAGTCAAAAGTAACGCGTTAATGTTACCACTACTGCCTTGAAATTTGTAACCCATTACCCTTAGTTTTATTAAAAAATAACGTGTTACTTAGAGGAAATTAGGCGACATATAAATATTGCCGATTTGAGCAAAAGACATTTTCCACAAAGTTGCGGATGTTTAAAATCTTGACATCTTGACATCTCGACATCTTGACATCTGGCGAGTTTTACTGATTGCATTCCTTTCTTATACCAACAGAATTTTTTTTAAACATTACCAAAAATAAAAGGTGGAGCTTTGCAACAAAATTTCTGTATTTTTTCCTTCGAATCTTGAAAATATGAAAAGAAAATTGGCTGAAAAGCCCAACTTCTTTATTTTCTGTAATATTTTTTCGAAGTGAACTTTTTACATTCTCATCAGAGAAGTTATTAGATTTGTGTAAAATTCAAACCCTCCAGTTTTTGTCAAGTGTCCACGTTTTCAGACTCAATGAATCCGAAAAACAGGTTTTTACTAATGTGTCTGTCTGTCCGTTCGTACGTCAATATTTCTGCAGATTTTCAGTTTGTTAGAACGATAACTTTTGAAAGAATTGACAGGTTTAATTGGCATTTGGTATATTTTTTAGTGTCCTAAACTAAAGGTCAAGTTCGTTAGACAGCCATTTTGGATCAAAATTCAAACAGTAAACGCATTTTGAATATTTTTGAGTCCACTTTTTTTATATTCAAAAAATCTCTGAATGAACATTTATAGTATTCGAAAAGACGAACAATTTATCCTAATCACATTTTTTGATAAAACCAAAAATTACCACAATTATAGCATTTAGAAAATGTTAAAAAATAAAGAAAATGAACATTTTAAGTCAAATAACGCACAATATGAAAAAAAGTGAAGAAAAAAAAATGTTGCTTTCTGAATGCCCTACAAGATTATGATAACAACTTTTTGAGTTTTCTTGAAAAATCGAAAATTCAAATTTTTGACTGCATAAGAAAATAATGGAAAATCAAAAATTATATTTTTTCATTCAACAATTTCACAGTATTTCAAAGATTCTCAATTATATAAATGAGACCATATAATTTAGAAGTTGATAAACAGTAAGGCTGCTGTGTAGACCGTATGTATAACGTTTAAAAACGTAAAAATAAAATTAGAAATGAGCAAATTCTGTCTAAAAAAAAACGGCAGAACTTGCAATGAAATGTTTCAGAGCAAATTTTTTTTTAAAGAATGCGCATTTTTTTAACGAGCGATGAAACTACTTCTATTATAATACCCATGCATGTTATGAATTGTAATAATATACATTTATGGAAATTATATACAATTTGAGGGACAAATGTGAGTGCAAAGTACGTTATACGTGATGAGAATGTGTTGGGTAAAGCTAAAAGAGCTTTAATAAAAGAGAATTCACAATAACCAATTCATTCACAATCACGAACTCATTTTCGATAAAAAATTTATTTTATTTAAAAATAGCTAAATTAAAGAGTGTCATTTTTGCTTACTGACATTTCCATCAGTATTTTTAACATTGTACATTATATTAAAAACGTCCAAATGTTTTTGGATTTTTTTCCAATTTAGGACATATAATGAAGTTTTCTTCCCAAGGAAAACGAAGTTGGGCGATTCTAACACACGTGCTGCTTCAAAAAATTTTATCTAAAAATGAATGTCGATAATTTTTAGACAAAACCGAGATTTGCTTGAAACATAATTAGATGGAACTGAAATGTAATGCACTGAGAAAACTTTTGAGACCTTTTGTTGGCCAAAAAAAATTGTTTTGTTAGCATAACCAAATTTTTTTGTTGAGGTAATAAAATTGTTTTGTCATCCCAATACAATATTTTGTTAGTTTAAAAAAACTTATTTGTTAACCTAACAAAATACTTTTTTAAGGTCAACCCAATTCTTTATGTGTCTCAAATAAATTGTTTTGCTGCATACACAAAATAGTTTTGTCGGCGTTTCTAAACATTTTTTAGGTCAAAAACATACTTTTTGTACTCTTAAAACCTGAATCATTCAATGTTGAATTGGAGATACCTTTTTCCCTTGAACCGATGTATTCTCGTAGCTGTCGTTTAAATTTTATTTGTATTCCAAGCACTTCGTTTTCCAAGAGTTTTTCAACGAAAGTACTCTCAGTCGCGTTATCCATAATGTTTTTTCACTCAGATTAGTTTAAACAGCACGTTTGACGTTGCGGGAATACGCGATTTCATCAGTATTATCCTCCATCATGGAAATTAACTTGCACACTTGTGCACGTGGTTCCACTGAACGAGTGCGCATGCGTGGTTGCATCTTTCGATGGCCTAACTAAATAGTTTTGTTGGCTCAACAACAAGAAAAAAACATGTTTCAACATGTTTTGATGCAGTACGTTACCAGTGTTATTTTTGGAATTTTTTCATTTGTTTTTATATCTTTCTTATAGTATCATAAAATATTATATGAAAATGAGAATGTCGGTCATTATAGCACAAGACGTACTATGGCATAATAGAACGACACTGTGAAAAGGAAATTTGATTAATTATTTTTCCATTTCAAAATAAACCAGTGAAATGTAATACCCGCAGCTCTCTTCTTCATGCAGCTTAATTTATTGACGAAATGATTAATCCAGTGTAGGGTAGTTTGACATTCATAGCGAGTTTCGAAATCAGGTAAATCTGGCAGGGAAAAAGCAGGTCACTTCCACACAAATTTGTTTCCGCTTTTCTTGCACCATCTCCCTCGGAACTGAGCTGTAACACAATGGAATTCAATAAAACGCAAACAGATGGGCAGGATTGATATTACGCAATAATCATAAGTCTGGGATCCATCGACCGCGAGCTGCGAAGAGGAAAATTGAAGTTCGATGTAAAAATGTGAATTAAATAGTTATATGGTATTGAGCAAAAACGTATACTTTTTACTATTTAGTGAAAAAAATAGAACAAAAATATTTTCTTAATTATCATTTTTTTCTTTTGCATAAACAAAGTATAGCTTTTTTAGAAGAGTAGCCATAATCGTAATCGCACTCATTCTGTCTAGAGGACAGGAAAATCTGTTAAAACCAGGGAAAATAATATTTTATAACAATTAAAAAAAAAATCTAACATAAGGCACACATCGTAAGATATCGTGATGACAATTTTCTTGCTTTTTGTTTAATTTTAATTCATTTAATTTCCGTTTACTATTACAAAATGCTAAAAACAAATGTGTTTTATCATTAAATGTTACTTTGGACATAATTCTTACCAATATATACAAATTATACCAAAGCTTCATGATTATCGGAACCCTCTCGATTACTGAAATTTTTACCTTAATAAACATTTTACAAAGTTGCTAGAAAAAAGTTGGAAGAATTCGAAGGCACATTATAAGCAAATAATCATAAGAACCATATATACATACCTATATATATATTTAAAATGAATTTATTATGTGTTTTTATTAAACTTTTACTCGGGTGAACCCGGTTATACATCATAGCCGCAGACTAAGTCAAGTGACTAATGAGATTAGAGTGTTATAAGTTAATTCAAATAATTTAATACGATGGTTGAAACCTTCTGCGATGATGTTGCAGGTATACAATTACAAGCACCCACGAGCGTTGGAAGTGACAACAGTCACCTCTGGATGCTTTCGAGGTAGGCGTGACTTACTCGGTGGGGAAGGGAGTATTGTTAGAAAGGGATATACAATTTTTAGATTGGTCCAAAATGTTCGTGTTATTTGAATAACACGTTCGTTCCGCAACACTGCACCGACTCAGGTTGTTGATCAATCTCTCTAGCAATCACCCCAAGTGAATATCCTCACAAAGTCGTCATGTGAGGTTCCCCACTTGGGTTCATTAGTATCCAAGGTCTTTTGTTTCAGGTGTCATTAACTCTACTGACACTCTTTTTATTAACTATTTGCCGCCATACTTTTCTCTCCTGGCATAGCTCTCTAGATTCTTTTAAGTCCATGCATTTTTTCATGCAGGCTCTCGTGTTTCTTTGACTTCTTATGTCTCTTCTAACTAGGGTCTCATACACAGATTCTAACCATTCTTTCCGCGGTCTACCTCTGGGCACGCTGCCATTTACTTTACCTTGATACACTTGTTTCGTTAGTCATTCATTTGGCATTCTCTCAACATGCCCGAACCACCTTAACCGATTTCTTTCCATTGTGTCTACTAGCGTCTCGTCTGCACATGCTCATGTCAATTGCAAGAATTTTACTCTTATCTTTTCCTTGCTAGGTCCATGTCAGGCTACCGTATAATACAGCCGGTAGCAGAAAAATATTTAAATTTTCCCTCTTTGTTGTTTTAACTATAAACGTTTGCAATATCTTCTTCCATGAATGATAAAATAACTTCACCCTGGCTCATTATATATAGATAATTTTGATAGGTTTCAATAAATAATTTTTTCTCCTGATATACATTTTGTGTATTTTTATTGTTAAAATACTCATTTCTATACGTAAATTTCCAACAAATTACAAAAAGGCTAATTTCTGTTTAAAACAAATGAAATTAAGCTTGTACTGTATAATCCGAATTCCAGAAAGGGTAACGATTTATTGAATAATTAAAAAAGTTAAATCGGAGAGGTAAATGTTTGCAGGACGAGCTGTAAGACCATGGCCGCAGGCCATGCTTTTTCAAGTCCTCATTGCGAACATTGAGATCTACGTGAGAATCTGTCCAATACTACGAGTGACGTAAGATATTTAATTCGAAATTAGTATACTTCATGAAACTGTAGGACTGGCTGTAAAGTGAATGGTGATGTTTAAAATATTTTTTGTCTTAAAAACATACGACTGAAAATAGAAGGAGATTACTCCTTGTCTGCAGTTTTACCAAATGTATAAATGCATTTATGTCTAATACAACCATGCAATTTGAAAATATGTATAAGAAAAATAATGATGGAAAATAAAATGAAGATAGAAAGTTTGAGCAAAGCAAAATAAAACTGGAGGAGCAAGTGAAACAGTAGTGTACATGCAGAGTGTGAAATTCAATAAACGAATCCATTCAGTGGTTATCTCGAGCAAACTTGTAGATATACAGGCCGTACAATGCAACTCCCTGTTCTCTGTGTATTTTCCCAGTTTCCACGTAGATGTGATTTTAGTACGTGCATTGGGGTTCCCTGCAAGTACAAATGAATTGCAAAGAGCAGACTTCTCATATCGAGTCAGTGATTCTCAATCATGTTAAACAAATTAAATTTATTCAACGTATTGTTCAAATGATGTAAAAATAAAAAAGTATCAGAGATAACATTTTAAAGAGCGTAAAACAATCCATTTAAGCCATAATAACTTTTTATTTTAAAGCATTCAAACTGATTTGCTTTGAGACTTTTCAAATAAATGTTAATATGTATATTTAAAAACTGTTTGGAAGCTTTCGCCTTGAATTCGACAGAAAGTGTACTTGGTTATTACATTCTATTTAGAAGAAATTGCATTTTTCAACAACCTTTTTTTTGTAGCTAATTAAATTTTTAATTAGTCTGACCTTACTATGTGGTTTTCCTAAACATTAAAAAATGCATAACTCTCATGGAAGTGTATTGAAATTGTATTCATTACTTGGATCGGTTTTTATTGTTGAATTTTAAAGTTCCTAATGCATTCTCAAATTTTAGTCTTATTAATTTGAATTAAACCTTTATATTTGGATGTTTTTAAATTTTAAGGTTTAAAATGTTTGTCAAATTCTGGCTGCAATAAGATCTTGAAAAAATATATCTAAAAATTCTACAATATGGAATGAGGATTAAAGTATATTCCAGATATTTGGGACAATAAAATACTATGGAGGCCATTTTTGTTCAAAATTGTTCCTAATTACGGTTGGTTTCCTTAAATTTATAAATATACTTCCACTGAATTCTCAATGAACGATTTCAAGTTTTCAACAAATAAAGCAAGTTCTTTGAAAAGTTTGGAACTTCAAATAAAATGACTTATGAAATAATCAAGAAAGCTGGAAAACTACGTACAAATTTTAAAACCAAATATAGGTTATAAAGTTGACAATTTTAAACAATGAGATTTTCGAAAGCAAACCAAAATTCTACACTGCCTAAAATATTTGTTTGAAATTAAGGGTAACTCAAAAGAGTATGGAATAATAGATCAAGGAATGAATTTGCGATGGATATAAATTTTATACATTGCTATGGGTCGCGTGACAGGACATGCGAATAAGATAAAATATAAAAATTTCAAAAATCTTTTTCATATATATATGCAAAACAAATAAAAATATTTAAAAATGCGGAAACAGTGACTATTCTTATGATTTATTTGATTTTTACCTCAGTCTGAAAACATCGTTTAAAGCCTTCGTAAGTTTCAGGGCATATCGAAAAAAATATAGTTCCTTATTTGTAATTGAAATAGGGATGAAATTTTTCGTTTGAGAGTTAAAACACTCCCCTAAGATTTCATTAACAAAAATTCCGATGACTTTATTTCATAGATATAGTCCAAAATAAGTAAGAGCGACACACTTTTGGTTATTTAAAGACCACACCATTTTTTTATGAGATCTAAGTTACCAGAAAAAAGTTTAGAGTAGGTTAATTTATATCTGCTTAGATGGAATAGTTTTGCAGTAAAGTCTTTTCTATTTTCACGGCCTTGAAACGAAACGATTTGTTTATTTCCACGCTGGAGGGGCCCCACCTCTACGGCGACCATAACGTTATTTTTTTCAAGCTACGTTCATTGGCTGCCCAGGCCTGTATTAACTCGCGGTTAGTAATTCCTAGAACTGCTGGCCCACGCAATTTCTCAGCTCAAGGGGCGAGAGACGGTTGCGATCCTTGCTTCGGAAGTTTCCAATTGGAAACGGTTCAAACGGCCCCGATTTGTCCAGTTGAAAGTCGCGGGCCGTTAACACTTTTGCGTACTATGCATGACAGTGTTTTTGTTGATGTAAGGCAAATTGCCAAACAAAAACTAATATAACAGAATCAAAAAGCCACCAAAATATTTTGCGGAAAATCTTCTAAGTTTAAAAGTAAGTTATAAAGGTCTGAACACTAATCTTTTCAGGTGTAGAATGCATTTGCGCAATTCCGTTTCTTCATCCTTTTATCCGCTGAACACCTTTCAGTTTCACGAAATAGAAGCAACTTTCAGAAATTTGAGATTAGAGTGTAAGTAACCTGACATTTATGATATTAAATTTTATTTTGTGAAAATGAAAGTATGTCTACTATTCGTACCTTGATGACTTACTTTTATGTCTAGAATATTTTCTTGAAAAAATCAGATGACGCATTCCTATGACGCCATGCTATCATACTCAATTCAAACCAACGAGGGCTTTCCGCTCTTCGGTCCTCTTTTTTTAATTGGTCAGCCACTGATGAGGAGAAGAGTGTACAGGGATGGTAGTGGGAGGTATTGGAACTGCGCAAATAGAAATAACCGTGTGCGGAGTTCAGTGTGTTTCCCACAATATATCAACTTTATATAACTTTTTCACCTGTATATATTTAAATAATCCCATTAAAATATTTATAAACCTGCAAGGAGAGACATTTCAAGAAATTAATTCATGGAAGCGCGTGATTTTACAACAATTTTTACGTGACTGAAAGTCTCAGACTCTGTGATCTAAAAGCATAGAATTCGAGAGCTGAGATCATAGGGGCGTGGCCTAATGCCTGAAACTTCGAGAGCTATGCTTTAAGAGTAAGGGTTCCGAGATTTTTGTTCTCGCGCGAAAGCACATTCTCATTGAGCGCTGTGCGGGTTGCGCTTCCCGCCAAGTTTCAGCGCGCCTGCGGCGCTCGGGTACGCTCTCGCACTTCATGCTCGTTTTCGTACGGTTAACGTGTACACATTAACTAGATTTTTTCAAATATAATAAATATTATAACTTAAATCGAAAACTGTTACTTAAACTTCTGAGAAATTACAGTTATAAATTGGAACTGATTTTTTTCATTTGTTTTAAAAGAAGGTTCTCAAAGCACCTACGGCTTTGACGATTACATTTTCATTATGAACCTCGCGATTCGCGCTCGATAATTTGTATCCATTGTGCCGAAACGTAAAGATCCGTTAAAAACCAGAGATCGAAAATTTAGACGATTAATTACACTCTCATGAATGAGAATGTAAAAATTAATATAAATTAAGTTTCAATATATCATTCAAGAAGACTTAGTACGATATTTTTTCCCTTTCATTTAAGATCGAAATAAAATCTACTTTCTTATGAATAATTTGATGCAACAAAATCAGAGCATGGAAAAATTCCCAATTCAAAATTAGATTTCCAAACTACCTCCTTTCCGGCGTATTAGAGAGAAATAGGTACATAAAAAAGGAAAAAAGAGGGAAGAGGAAGAAAAGTCAACCAAAATCAACCTTGCACTTTTCCTTATTCTATTTACGTCGTTTTTACACTAAGCCAAAACATTGCTTTTAGTGCAGTGTCGGGGGTATCCTTCAAATAGCCTTGGACTGAATTCGGGGGAATCGAAACGTAAGCAATCAGGGCCGCCTGAACCGTTTCACATTAGAATGCACGCTATCGCGTTACACAATTGAGTCTCCGGATTCTATAACCACGCATAAAATTTGCCTGGCCGCTTCAGGCCGCTCGAGTTGGCCCCTGATGGCTTGAAAATCAGTTTTCGAAAATTCAACTTTTT
>NC_046663.1:97433174-97436974 GCF_010883055.1 Belonocnema kinseyi | reverse complement strand
TAAACACATTGCTTAATATTTCTCAAACTGAAATAATTTAAATTTATAAATGAATGAAATTGCCAAACTTCTGCATTTATACTAATAATACATTTTTTTCTAAATTTGAATTTAATAATTATTCCAATTTTAAAGAGAATTAATACACTATTAATATGGCCCTATTGAAAAGTATCGCAGCAATAGACCTTCACTAAATTTATTATAACATCAATTGAAGTAAAATTTAAACCATAACTAAACTCAAATAACTGGTCATAAATGAAAGTAAAATTTAAAACTTTTTATTTTTTGTTAGCAGTCATTATTGTTGTAAGCACTAAATTAAACTCGAAATTAAGGAAATTTCAGCGAAACCTCAAACATTTTTTTTCATATTTTTTTAAAATCCAACTTACGTTCACACGAAACGCGAGATCGTGTTGAATTTTGAATTTTTTTGAGGTTACGCTGACATGTTCTCAAACTACTTACAATTAAATTATAAAAAATAAAGGGCCGGTTCCACTAACCTCGGTTAAATCATTGGTTAACTGACAGCGGGTTAAATGTAATGCCATAGTTAAGCTTCGATTATTCTGTCGCGCGATCCACTACGTTTTTGGAGGTCCCGGTTAGCTAACCAGATAGTCCTTTCGAAATAACTCTTATTTTACTTTTAATCATTCGCGTGATTGGCTATTTGTCGGTCAAGTGGAAAGCAAAGCAATGGGACCGTGCGCGCCAAATCCAAGTAAGGTTCACTGCACGCTCGTTTCCACACTAACCTAAAAAAAAAGTGAATTTGCATGTGTTTTTCTTCGTGTTATATTTCTGTTTTTTTCGTGTTATCTGTGATAAGATAGCAGAAAAAAAGTGAGATCGCCTAATTTTCTTCCTAATGCTCCTTCGATTTGATTCAGCAGATCATCTACACAAGCTTTTGTTAAGCGAAACCTCGTTTGAAAATCAACGTCGACGAAATTATCAAAAAAAAATTCACTTTCTTTGAAAATTCGCGGTCTTCTGCGGATAAATTCCAAAATGTCTTCTTCTACTTCGTTATCAGATGACCTCAGAACTTCTTCTAAAAACTCCATATTTCACAACGACACTGCACTTTTTAGGTTGAAGGACGATTAAATCGCCCTAACCGACCAATCTTGACCGGTTAGATTTGACGGTGGTTAATGCCAGTTGACTGGCTGTTAAAAAATGGTGGAACGCGTAACTAGCTTTAACCGAGGATTAAATTTTTAACAGAGGTTGGTGGAGCCGGCCCAAAGTATTTATAAGCAAACCCTATATATTGGAATGAATTTTGAGCTTATTATCTCGATTTGAAATTTTGTATTTAAGATGCAAATGAAGTCTACTTTATTATGAATAATTTTATGCAACAAAATCAGATAATAAACCAAATTTACGATTGAAAATTATATTTAGAAACTCCTTATTCATCTTCTTTTTTCTACCAACATGTTTCGAGGTCAATGTAGACCTCCTCGGGATTATTTAAAGGAAAATTATAAGTATGAATAATAGAAACTTATGCTAATTACAATTTACTTATTATGTGCCTGCTAATAGAAATCATAGATATTTATACCAACAATTACTTTGTAATAATCTTTTCTTAATATATGAAGATACTAACAAACATAATCTCGAGATGTTAAATTTTTATAATCTTCAGATATTCATTCGTAACATCTAGAGATTATAAGACATGCGCGCGCATCCATTTTGTCTCTGCGTCCGGCTCCGCGTGTTCTGTGTCTGAAAAATGTGTATATTATTCAGGAAATATTACAAAGTGTCACCCAAAATTCAACGACCAGAACCAGTATATATTTTAAAAAATCAATCAATTTTAAGAGTAGATGATTTACTGTCGGTTTGCCTAGACACTTCGGTAAATAAAATAACCTCAAAGTCGTTGACCAAATTTTTTTGCATTTGAAAATCAAAAAGAACACTGAATAAAGCATTGTGTCAAACGGTACTGTCGTAATTGTTTAAAAAGTCTGAATAACTTATTCCCGTTTTAATTTTAATTTATTTTCCCCGCCACACACACAACACTAATTAGTTTTTTATATTTTTTGAACTCTGGGAATTTTAATATTTTAGGACGGTAGATTTAATACCTTGGATCATAGTTCAATATCCTGGAAATTATATTTTATGACCTTGGTTTATTGATTTTAATATATTGTATTATAGATTCTAATAAAGTGGGACGATGGTCGTGGGGGCTAAAGCGTAGGCTTTGGACCCACTCCTTCGGCTTGCGGGTTCGATTCCCGCCTCGCACTCTGGAAGAGTCTCGGTGGCCCATGCGGTGAACACTAGCCTAGCAAGGGAGTTGTTCATCTCCGGAGAGTCGTGGGACCGGTACCTCGAGAGAAAAAGGTTTTCTCTAAGTACTTAAGGCTGTTGCTCTTGGTGTAGGTCCCCCTTCCACCACCAAGTAAGTGTGTGGAGGGTGTGTAAAGGAATAGAGAAGGTGTAAGAAAAATGTAAACCCTTAGGGGACACATTAGAAGCTTCCACTGAAGTACTGATAGATTCTAATACTTTAGATTATAAGCTTTAATATATATGGATTATACATTTAAAAATCTCCTGTTTCAATTTATAATCCAAGATTTTATCCGGTATTATCTTTTCTTTAATATCTGTATATTTTAGTTCGTATAATCTGGATCGCTGCCCCATTGTTAATAGTCCAAGATTATACCTGATAACATATTTTTAATTACTGGTTATAATCCATTTTCTTCAATGCAATCTCTTTTAAACGGTTCCTCCAATCATATCAATTAAAATTGCTCAATTTTGATCAATTACGCTGAAATCGATAATTTTCGAAAAAACGATATGTTATAATAAGAAGTTTTATCGGTTATTTAATTTTTCAACTATCAACGGAAAATTAGACAAAGTAACGTTTTCTTATAAATATCTGTGGCTTTTTCAGGTATGATGCGAATTGTAATTAGCACAAGTTTCTATTATTAATTCCTGTAGTTTTTCTAGTAATAATCCCTGATTTGGAGGTCTAAATTGACCTCGAAAAATGTCGGTCCCATAGTACACACAACTCTCGTTTTCAGTCCCCCGTTTTTGGCCTTCCTAGAAATGCTGGCGACCGTATTTTCTCAGAGGGGCAGGGCGAGAGCGGTTGCGACAGTCGCCTTGGAAGGGGCGCACTGTGCAGTGGGAGAAAACGCACTTTTTTCGTTCAAAAATGTCCAGAGCCTTCAATTTTTGTCCTATTTTTAATTTTTTTTAAATTAAAGTCCTACATTAATATGAATCACTTTTAGTAAACAGAACATTTTTTTTACCGATAATAAGACTATTTGCTCATTTCTTCATAAAATCTTTTTATAACAAATAAATGGACTAATAAGCAAGTAATTTGTATTCTATGAGTCCCTAAACATTCATTGAAGACAATATAAAGTTTACCTAATCAGTTATTAAAGCGTAAAAAATTGTTATGTAAAAAGTGTCAGTTTTTCCATTCTTTAAGTGAAAAAATTATTAATAAACAAGTAGAAGAGACAAAAGTTCAGAGCGTCAAGCTCTTCAGAATTTAATGGACTTTAATTTAAAAAAAATTAAAAGTCCGACCAAAATTGAAGGCTCTGGACATTTTTGAACGAAAAAAGTGCGTTTCCTCCCACTGTGGGGCGCAGTGTGCGATTAATCAGACAATTGAGACTCCGGATTCTATAACCACGCATAAAATTTGCCTGGCCGCTTCAGGCCGCTCGAGTTGGCCCCTGATGGCTTGAAAATCAGTTTTCGAA
>NC_046663.1:97422745-97433074 GCF_010883055.1 Belonocnema kinseyi | reverse complement strand
ACCGACATTAATGCTTTCAAACAATCTAAAGCAGTTGTCGATTTTGTAAATATTGAAAATTAAAATGAAGTGGTAAAGAGCTATAATTCACTTCTATTAAGCTTTTGCTTAATTTTCCTTATTTAAAAGTTTCTATGAGAGTCCAGAATTAATGAAAATGGAGAAATTTTAATATAAATGATGATGAGTGAACACCGTTTCAATTAGTTCAGACGTGAAATTTCCATACTTGAAAAGCAGAAAACGGTTGAGCATTTCAATGGAAACTGAATAGTAATTTCTAAGAGTGCACTTTGCTGGTGGCAAATATTTGTTAATTTTCCTTCACATCTCTCATATATAGCATGAATTTTTTAGAATACCTGTGCTCGGCTGCTCGCACGGTACACAGGTATTTTTTCGGTCAGTGTAATCATACGAATGTCGCATGTGCGAGCTTTTAATTTCGTCAACTCTATAGGATCGTCACGCTCGCTGTCCGTGTTTAATTAATTAACGCGTCGCGTCTCGTCACGTCGGGTTAATAATAGTAATGCAAGAGTCCTGGCATTGTCACAGTGCCACACCCTGCAAGGTTTGTGGGAATTAGAAACTGTCGTACAGGGGTTGAAGCTTTGGCAAAAGCAGGAAGAGAAGCTTTTCTCTCTCTAAGCGCCCTTTGCGCGAATTTCAAGGGACTTATATAGGGTTTAAAATTAAGCAGAAGCTTGCGACATTCTGCGAATGTGCATGCAAAAAAGTTCAACGAGAATGCAGAGTTAGGACTTTCTGGCAGATGGGATGTATGTACATACCTTATGTTATGGCTGTTCTAGTTGGTCTCTCACAGAGTGCAAAGTACCTTTACGTACAGTAAGTACTACAGTGCATTTTATACATTCTCGCCACCCGGGGATACCTTACGAGTGCTCGACGTCCACCAGAAAGTCTCAAAGGGCTTTTTATATAAAAAAGTTTGCATAATAATATACAAAAACAAAAAAATCTTTTTTGTAAAAAATTTATTTTACCAAGTCTTCATTTTCCTATTTAAAACCATGATATTACGCGTAGAAAAAAGGATGTTTACCCTGAACATCTTAATAGGTTGGTCTTTCTGAGTATTAAAGATGTCACAGTAAGTCCCAGATATATCTATTATCTAAAGTTGGATAAAACCGTTGTAAACAATTGACAACTGCAATTATCCGACGTCCAATAATTTTCATCGGGAGACGGATGAAAATTATCCGACTTCGAATAATTTTACTTGTCAATTGTTTGCAAAGTTTTTATCGAACTTCAGATTAAAAATATCCATGGGATTTAGGGTGGCTCAATGCGAAGCGTTGTTACAACGAATAAGTTGTTAAAGGAGCATTATTATTAATATTTGAAAAGGAAATATTAGCTATCATAATTTTTCCACAAGGTCGCACATACTACAAGAAATGACATCGAACGATATTGACTATAAGCTTCATCAAGCAGCCGGCAGAGGTTTGGCGTGTTTTCCTCTAAGAGCTTAACATATTGGATTTTTCAGTTTAACATAAAAATATATTTAGGCCTAATATTTCTAAAAGGTAACAAATTTTACGTGTTGATTTTTGTATGCTTGGAGGTAATTTGGATCTTATACTTTGAACATCCATTTTTCTCCGTGTACCAATTATATTGAAAATATCGGACAAATTGTTGTTGAAAACCTGATTGGTTGTGTCAGTGTTTGAAATATTACCATTCAAAATTAACGCATTACCGTTACCGACTACCGTTACTGAAAGAAGGAACGCGTTACCTTGCTGTTACTTCCATTTTATGCAATTTTTAGTACGTCATTTTAAATTTCCAAAAGCTTCACACTTTTTTTCTTTTATTTATATAATTTAATAAAGAATTTTGCATTCATAATCTGTAAACTTTTTTTGCTTTACGCTGTTGTTAATTTAAAATCACAAAATTTAAGTAGAATTTTTTTTTATTTTAATACAACTATTTTTACAACAAGTTCATTACTCAAACGAACTATTTTAACGATTTTGCTTCCCGGATAATGGTGGGTTTTATTGACAGAATGTCTATTTTAAACATAATGTATTACATTTTAAAGATGATTTACAATTTGAAATAATTTGTTGTTATGTTAGTGTTTTTTCCCAGAAATTTGATATTTGTAATCAATAAAATCATCGATTTTCAGAATATTTATTTAATTTTTGGCAATGTGGGCTTTTTACATTGGAAATCTATGATTAAAAAAAAATCATTGAATTTCAAACAAGATTACAAATTTTTGAACAGTTTGAGGTCATGCGCACTTACCCGTGCAGAAATAGCCAGATCTTTTCCCGATTACCGATCAGGTCCGGATCGGTCTCACATGATCTGGCCCGGGCAGGGCTAATTTGCGGGGCCCGGAGTCGTGCCAGACCGGGTTGGCCATGTTTCCTATTGTAACGCCACCTAGCAAGTGTTTAAGGAAATTGCAAATAGCGGTTTAGTCACTTTGAATAGTTATTTTCGACAGGCACATTAAAATCTACAAAGTTTATAAATTATTATCTTAAGATATTAGATTGTTTCTGGCGTTTTTTTATTGCTACTGACGCGCCCAGCGATGAGTTAAAGATGGTGCAAATATTCACTAGTCTCCCCATAATTTATAGGAGATTCTAAAACTTATTGTTTTTCTTCTCTGATTAACACATACGTTTACTTATTTTCACAATATTTTTCTGTTGAACCTAACACAAAATTGATAAGTACTTATAATTTTAAGAACAGTATTTAAGACGGATAAGCACAGGACTTAAAATATCTTAAGACGGTCCTGAATGTGGGTTTTCCCCATCCCAAATTTCTGATTTGAACCCGAGAACTCAGTTCTTGAGCTGGCACCAAGAAGTGCAATAGTTGAATCGCCACTATATTCCAGTGTAACATAATATGTATCAAAAAGATAATGGCGATTATTGTTAATTCTTGATATTCAAATGAAGTTTAAAGTAAAAAATAATTACATAACTTGTTCTAAAGTCTAAATAATAATTTTTTTAAATTTCCTGTTCGAAAATCAAAATTGTAATCGTTTAATTTTAACAATTTTAATTTAATAATTTTAATTTTAATGCTCCAAAATTAAACATATTACTATTGAAGGATATTTTTGTTCAAACTTAACTATTGTATTGAAAATTATCTTTTTTTGCATAAAATTAATATCTTTGGTTCAAGCTTATTTTTTTTTAAATATATTTTTTTTTGTTTGAAAATCAATCTTCATCAGTTTAAACTTCAAGTATTCGTTAGAAAACTTCTGTAGTTTGTTGAAAACTCGCTTTTTTGTTTGTAAAAATTAATTGCTTTATCTGAAAATGTAGCTATTCCATTTTGTTTGAAAATCAAATGTTCATAATTTATTTCCAGCTTTGCTCAATCAAATTTTACGGTTACTTAGGAGAAAATGCTTTCCCACATAAGAAAATTTTCGCTAACACGAAAGACTGGGACGATAACCGAAAGAGTACACGCCAGTAAAGTTAAGAGTGGGCGTAATTACAAGGCGTTCAACCTATTTGAATATATGTATTATTTATTTAAGTAAAAATACCTCATAATTTAGAACATGGTTAACAAGTTAATGATAACATTTTGCATTGGAAGTCAGATACTTTAATTTCATATTATAATATGTTAGCGTTTTTTGTCTAAACTTGCTATTGTCAATATAAAATTCTTAGATTTAAAAAAATATTTACAATATTTGAACAAGAATAGAGTATGTTAACGGTATTCCCCGGAAATTATTTTTTTGTTTATCAGAAATCGTTTAACTTAAAAAACACAGCTCGTATTTTCAAACAAAAATGCAAACGTTTGGTTGTCTATATAGTGTATAAAAATATGATTTAGTAATTATAATATTAAGATATCAATTTTTATCAATTATAGAAAATATTTCCTCCCATTTCTTCTCAATTTAATGTGCTATATTATTCTATCACTATTATTTTATTTTATTATTTAATTTATTATTTAATGAGCTTTAATGTGGACAGAATGGATGCATGTGTTAAATTTTTATATATAATTTAAAATTGTTGACACATGTTGAGAACTTTTATTCTGTGTTTTAATTTTTCTCGAAAATGCGCCTCGAAAATTACTTTTATTACTTTTAAAGGTTATTTTGAAGCTGGTCTTTTGCTATTTCATCAAACATTGTCCCTCATTCGCGTTTGGAGATACTAACATGAACATTGCGCTCTCCCATAGGTCAACTCGACCCTTGCGGTCGACCGAGTTTTGCATAGGAATATTTGCATGGAACGATGCGTATATTTGAATTCAGATCAACGTTCAAATACACGTATAATACATCTGTAATATATTTCAGGAAAAAATAAAAGGTTAGAGACTCGCGATGGCAAAAAATTTCATTTAAATATGTTTACAAAAACCTCGGATTCGTTCCATGTGTGAGTCTTAAAATATATTCTTTTAATTATGAAAATACTCGTTAAGTTCGCAATTTTTTTTACGCAAAGTTTAAGCAATATCATACTGTAGGAGACACCAGTACGAGGTGGATGTCAATACGAACTGAATAATAAATAAAAGTGACTGAGTTCTAAAGCAAATGTTCCGTAGTAGTTTTCTTTATAAGAAGCAATATTAAAAAGAAGTTACATAATTTATTCTGAAAGATTCATTTTTTAAGGAATTAAATTGCTCTGACTATTGCTTTAACTATTCCAAATTAACTGATATTTTAGGTCCTATTAGTCCATTTTGTACTGAAAATTCATCCGCTAATTAACAAAATGCCAAAATACAGTTTATACGTTGTACATACATGCATACAAAGAAAAAATCTGATCTCTTATCATTATCCCTGTACACTTGATAGTAATGTGGACACAGGAGTTATACTGGTTGCGTGACTCCAGGCGCTCGTATCACATTTCGCAAACTAAGAATGTACTTCATTTAAGAATAAGATCAAAATGAAATTTACTTTCGTATGAACAATTTTATGCAATTAAATCGAAGCATAAAGAAATCTTTTAACCAAATTATATTTCCAAACTACCTCATTTCCGGCTCATTATGAACAAATTGGGAACACCACTCTGGAGTAGATAATCATTAATTTTTTAAATATTAATGTCAATGTGAAACAAATGGCTCAATTTAATTTAGTTTGTAGTTATGAGATTATGAATGATCAAAATTAAAATTAGAATTATTTGTTTTAAGTATATTTGTGCTATTAATGAATGATTATCTAATGTGAACTTTTTATCAACTGTAGAGTGAAGGTGATCTCCCTTATATATAACAAAAGTAAAAAAGGGTGAAATAAAGTAAAACATAACCAACCTCTATCCTCATTTTTTCTCCGTCTTTTTTATACTACTAGGAACCAACACAACTTATGCTAATTAAAATCTACATAATAGCTGAAAATAAAAACCATAGACATTTATACAAACGTTACTTGCTCAAATTACCCATTCCTTGGTAATAATAAGTTCATATGTTTTTTTTATAACAAGAACAAAGAATCAATGTATCTACTTAATAATCCTATCTCAAAATTTGTTATATCTTAAGAGACCTTTTTTTGAATGAATAGTTTTGATTCCCTTCCTCTTTATATAAAATATCTCTCTTTGTTTCTTGCTTTATTTTATTTTTGAATTCCAAGCTTACTTTGTTAGTATTCTCAAAAATATTTTAACGATTAACCTCAAGAATTTCGCTCTTAATTAAAAAACTCTTTGTGTGATAAAGCTGATCTCAGGTTTTTGCTAATTCAATCAATTCTATCCACCTCGATGATACAATTATTTTAAAAACAAACATCAATAGTAATGCAAATTGAAAACAATACAAGATTAACTCCCTGCGTAGAACTCCACTCAATACATCCCAATACTTTTTTCGAAATTTAACACAACATTAAATTTAAAATAAATTTAGAAAGTTACTCTTTTTATTTTATGTTTGAATAGAAAAACGCGAAAAATAATGTTAAACAATGACAGTCTCAAATTAAGAAGGTTTCAATTCGAATGTATATTGATATATTGAAACTTGAAAGATAAGACCTCAGAAATTAGTCAATTTTTCAATGATTAAAAGGAGGTAGTTTATTTATGTAATTTTGATTTATGAATTTTTATGCTCCGATTTTGGCGTATAAAATGGTTCAAAAGAAAGTTTATTTCGTTTCGACATGAAATGCATTTTTAAAACAGACACTATAAGCTCAAGATTCGTTCCAACCTGCTGAGTTGCACATGTATACTATTAAGAATTCTTTTCATTAAGGCTTACATATTTTACCTTAATTTATCGAAAGGTATTCTGTTTTTTTTTAATATTGCTCGAAGAATATTTTGAATTTAGCAATTTAAGAAATGTGTGTGTTTTTTTTTTATTATCTCTTATCCTATTTGGAAAATGTAATAATCTGAATAGATTTGATCAGAATCAAACACAAATTTTAGATCTTGGCCCTATGGTTACGTATATGATGTATTAAACCATATCATTTAACTGTAATTTTGGACCTTATAAAAAAAAAAAAGTTTTTCAGAAAGATGTTCATGCGTCTCAAATTAGAAATGATTTCTGGTAATTTTTGGTATTATGAAAAAAATCATGAGGATAAATTGTTCGTCTTTTTGAATACTATGAATATCTGTACACAGAATTTTTAAATCTTTAAAAAAAAAGTGATCTTAAAAATATTCAAAATGCGCTCACTTTTTGAATTTTCATCTAGAATGACTGGCTAACGAACTTGACCTTTAGTTTAGGACACTAGAAGAGTTTACCAAAGGCCAAACTAATAGATTAATTTTGTTAAAAGATAACTTGCACGCAGACAGACATACGTACAAACAGACAGGGATACAGACAGACAGGCATACAGTAGATATATAGAGAGAAACATTCGTAAAAACCTGTTTTTCTGATTCAGGGGGTCTCAAACCGTGGACATTTGACAAAAATGGGGAGGGGGTCAAATTTTACACAAATATAATACCTTCTATGATGAAAATGTAAAAAAATGAACACCCTCGTTACCTATAAAAAGGTACTCGAAGAAAAATGCGGTATATAAAACTTGTGCATAATTTTGTTATGTACCATTAAGTACGTTAGTAATAATTTATCCATTAAAATTTTTATACTCGATATTATTTATATTTCATCTTGTTACTTCACAGCAATAAAAGGGTAAAAAGTGATTCAGGTGCAAATACTGGAGGTAATCTCGGCATGCAAAAAACTCAAGATCGGTAAGGATAAAATGAAAAATTAGTAATCTTTTATTTTACCTTACCGATCTTCATTATTTTGCATGCTGAGATTAACCCGAGCATTTTTACCTCATTCACTTTTTACCCGTTATTTTTCTGAGTTATCCAAAAAACAAGGTTACCATAAAAATATGCATACATCTCAAATTTATAAAGAATCTAATTAAAATATGAACCTAATACTTACAAAATAAAAGTTTATCAAAAGGTTGTAAATAAATTGGTTTAAAAAAAGTGGCAATCTCGTTACCTATAAAAATGCTACTCAGAGGAAGAGGACGCATTAAATTATATGTGCATGATTTTGTTATGTACAATTCAGTACCTTCGTAATAATTTATCCATTAGAGTTTTTATATGGAATTTTTCAAATGATACCATTTACAACTTTTCAGTTTTTTTATTGCCCTCTTTTATCTTCAGGTTCATTTATATAGTGGGTTTTTATGTTCATTTCTGAATAATTATACTCGGTTTTTTTTGCACAGACTTTTTAAAACTAAAGATCAAAGCATCGACAACAGTAATTTGGTGTTTGTGAATTCTCATTTGTTAAAGCTCCTTGGGCTTTAACGAACATATTCTCATCACAAATCTCGTGCTTCGAACTCGAGTTTACCCCTCAAATTGTATATCGTCCTCATAAATGTATATTATTATAATTCATGACATGCACTGGTATTAAAACTGACGTAGTTTCATTGTCTTGTTTAAAAAAATGCGCATTCTTTAAACAAAATTTTGTTATTAAACATTTTATTGCAACTTTCGTCGTTATCCCATAAACTGAATTTGCTTATTTCCAATGTTAATTGTATGATTTAAACTTTACACATACGGTATAGGGCTTCAAAGATTTGAAGAAATTTGAAAATATTTTTTGCAATTAATTTTAAATTCACCCTGAATTAAGTTTTATGACAAAATTAATTAGGTTACATTGTTCAAATTTTTGAATAATAAGAATATCCGTACAGAGATTTTATGAATCTTGAATACAAAGTGCTCTAAAGAATATTCAAAATGCGTCCACTTTTAGAATTTTTTTTATTCAAAATGGCTGACAAAAACTGTGGGAGGGGGTCAAATCTTACACAAATCTAATACCTTCTCTGATGAGAAGGTAAATATTATTTAATTTGTCAGGAATAGTTCTTTGATATTTCTATTTTTGACTTTAATTGTAAAAAATAGCATTAAAAACATAAAAATTAAAATTTTTTTGAAACCCAGGCGGAAATATTATATATAATTTACATATAGTGTGAAGTATTATGTACAATATTCATTTGTTTCATAAATTTTTTGTATAAAACAAATGAATATTATATATAAAACTTTACACTATATATAAATTATATACAATTCTTCCGCCTGGGAACCCCACAAATGCACCATTTTTGTCTGCTCACCATCCATGGTATTTTGCATAGTTTAGCCGGAAAATGTAATTTTTGGATTTTTCATAATTTTGTATGCTGTCAAAATTTGAATTTTTCATTTTTCAAGAAAATTCAAAACTTGTTATGATAATCTTGAAGGGAATTTAAAAAGCAACATTTTTCTTCTCTTAACTTTTTATGGAATTTTGTAAATGCTATAACTCTGGTAATTTTGAGTTTTATGAAAAAACTAATTAAGATACATTATTTGACTTTTTGAATAATACGAATATCCTCACAGAGAATTTTTGAATCTTGAAAAAAAGTGGTCACAAAAATATTCAAAATGCGCTCACTTTATGAGTTTTTATCCAAAATGTCTGGCTAACGAAGTTGACCTTTAGTTTAGGACACTGAAAAAGGGTACCAAATGCCAATCTAATAGAATAATTTTTTTCAGAAGGTATCGCGCTCACAGAGAGACATACATACATACACATTAAAAACCTGTTTTTCGGATTCAGCGGGTCTCGAAACGTGGACATTTGACAAAAACTGGGGGGGGTAAAATTTTACACAAATCTATAATACCTTCTCTGATGAGAATGTAAAAATACCACGTAAATAACTCTCTTCAACAAGTGGGATAGGACTATTTCCAAAATCTGTAAATATTTGAGAGGTTCCATGTTTACAATCAATTGCAGTTTACGTCGTGACTTTGACCACTGCGTACTTGGTTTGGTTTAAAAAGAAAGGGATAAAACAAGTAGTCACTGTAACGTTTTTGTATTTCTGAAAAAATGTAGCACTTTTATAATGTACACTGGTGCCTGAACAGTAGTGGGGGGGGGCTAATTTATGCTGGGGACAACCAATACATTTACCCCCCCCCCCAAGTTTAATGTTCATATGTCTACCATATACGATAGGAAGAGAGTCTGCTAATGTGTCAACTTTCTATTAGAAGACTGCGATTGTCATTCTTAATAATATTTTTCACCTGTTTTAAAATTAAAAAAAAATGTTTTGAAATATATTGGTTAATTATTGTTATGATAAATGCAGGGGAAAATATTGAAATCTATTGTGTGGGGTTCGGCGCAGGGAGTTTACCTTTTACAGTTTTTAATTTTGTATGGCATTGATAGTTATTTCTAGAATGTTTTTCAGCGAAATTGATAGAATTTGGGGAATTAGGATAAGATTATTATTTGGATATATTGATACTTCGTTCTTGTTATAAAATAATTTTTATATGTACATCGATTTTCACCAATGAATGGAGAATTAGACCAAGGACCTTTTTATATAAATGTCTATGTTTTTTATTTTTTATATGAATTTCAACTTTCATAAGTTTTTATTATTAATATTTGTAGTTTTCCTATAAATAATTCCCCAATCATTTCGTGCTTAATCGTTTTTAATTACATAAATATAATATACTTACAAGATCGTTATTTTGAGGTTAGAATTACGCTACCGTGAGGTCTTATTATAATTTAAAATTAATTGACTTCCTTTCGAACTCTACCAGGTGTATACATATGAAACCGGTATTTTTTCAAGAAAAAAACACATTTATTTCAAGAGAATGATAACAAATATTTTATTCAAAGTATGCGCCC
>NC_046663.1:97413480-97422645 GCF_010883055.1 Belonocnema kinseyi | reverse complement strand
ACGCCAATTAGCACAAATGGTAAGTTCCGACAGTGCCTACAAGTGTGCCTACTGGCCGCTAGATGGCAATACCGGTTTCATATGTATACACCTGGTACAAGTGCTTATTATTATTTTAGGGATTTTACGACTTTCCAAAGTGACACTCTTTTAAGCAAACACATTTTAGAAACTTTGGCATTACCTATCTAGCCAGGGTCGAGGTCGAGCCATTGAGAAATTCAACCTAGACCTAGAGGAAGGACAGGGGCCCCCGGCCTGGCCCCAGTCTGGAACAGGGATTTAAAATTAATTTACTTCCTTTCGAAATCCACACATAAGTATGTAATAGTGGGGTTTGCTCGATGTCTCCTGACTCTACGAGTGGTTTTTATTATTTTAGGGATTTTACGACTTTCTAAAGTGACACTCTTTTAAGCAAACACAAAGTTGCATAGTGGATATTGGATAATGCACAGAATAATCCAACGCCATCTGCCATCAATTTTAAGAACTTTCCCACTACCTATCTAGCCGGGGTTGAGGTCGAGCCATTGAGAAATTCAAGCTAGAGGCAGGACAGGGGCCCCCGGCCTGGCCCAAGCCTGGAACCGGGAGATACCTGGCGATTTCTGCACGGGTCACCTGAACTTCCGGCGACTTTAAAGCCGCCTGACAACATTTTTGCATCCAGGTAATTGCCTGGCAATGCACAGGTGCTATTTCTAGTGGCATCCTCTACATGTACACCAATTTTTAACTTTATCCGAGTCATGTTAGTTAACTGTCAAAATTGAAACCTTTGCTATGTCGTCACCGCTAAACGCATCCACTTCCACCTGCTAGGCACGCATTCTTACTTTTCTCATCATAAGACGAACATCTTAGGTGAAAATTAGCCTTATCCGTATATTGTAAAAATCTGAATATATTGGTTCAGGGTCAAGCACAAATAAGAATGTACTTTTTCATGAGTTTTGAGAAATAGGAATCGTATGTATTTGAAAATTTTTAATGTTTTAAAGTCAAAATTTAAATGATAAAAACAAAATAAAAAATTCTAAACAATGCATTATTAGCACATTTTGAAGAAAAATAGTACTTTTTATTTCCCACGTGGAAAGATTCCCTGCAAAGTGCTCCACGGAAATTCTACGGGAATTCCGTTGAATTTCCGTAGAAATTCTACTAACTTTCCGTCTACAATTCACAGCCTGAAATGGAATCTGGAAGTTCCCATAAAATGTTGCTATCAGTACCGCTACCCCAGGTCGGCTCCAGTAGGTCATGAAAATCATGAAATTCTTTCACGATCCGTCACCATACAATAACCTCCAAGTGCACCAGGTGTAAAAAATACATCTCCCTCGGGGAAGTTGAGTTCTAAATGCACCTTGGAAGCAACCAACCAATTTTTTTCATGACTCGTCAATGTACAATAACCTCCACGTGCACCAGGTGTAAAAAAATACATCTCCCTGGGGGAAGTTGAGTTGTAAATGGAACTTAGAGGCAAACAACCAATTTTTGTCATGACTCGTCATTAGATAATAACCTACAAGTGCGCCAGGTGTAAAAAATATATCTCCCTCGAGGAATTTGTACTCTAAGTGAACCTTGGAGGCAATCAACCAAATTTTGTCATGCCTCGTCATTATACAATAGCCTCCAAGTGCACCTGGTGTAAAAAATAGATCTCCCTCGAGGAAGTTGAGTTCTAAATTAACCTTGGAGGCAACTAACCAAATTTTCTCATGATCCGTTAATATACAATAACCTCCACGTGCACCAAGTGTAAAAAATACATCTCCCTCGAGGAAGTTGAGTTGTAAACGAAACTTAGAGGCAAACAACAATTTTTTTCATGACTCGTCAGTGTGCAATGACGATTGGTTGGTTGCCTCCAAGGTTCATTTCGAACTCAACTTCCCCGAGGGAGATGTGTTTTTTACACCTGGTGCACTTGGAGGTTTTTGTCTAATCACGAGTCATGACAAAAATTAGCTATTTGCCTACAAGGTTCATTTAAAACTCAACTTCCTCGGGGAGATGTATTTTTTACACCTGGTGCACTTGGAGATTACTGTATAATGACGAGTCATGAAAAAAAATTAGTTGGGTGCCTCTAAGGTTCTTTTAGTACTCAACTTTCCCGAGGAAGAAATATTGTTTGCACCTGGTGCAAACTAAATTTGTTGAGACGACGGTCGGGACCTACCCTAGTCGACCTGGGGTAGGGTTACTGATAGCAAAATTTTATAGAAACTTCCAGATTCCATTACAGGCTGTGAATTGCAGACAGAAGGTTAGTACGATTTCTACGGAAATTCCGTAGAATTTCCGTGGAGCACTTTCCGGGGAATCTTTCCACGTGGGTTAATATATAAAATCAGCTTCTCCTAATGGGAAAGACGTTTTTCGTGATAGATGTCAATAAAAACGTTACTCCTGCCGTCTATGGTAGTCTAAATAAAAATGTGTACCGTTTACTACAAAATATTCAGGTTCTTTCTGAAATATCTAGAATCAATGGAATAATTATTCAGACGTATTTTCCAGTAGGACTGCAGAAGTTTTGCAAATTTATAGAATTTTTTATAAGCAAATAAATGGATGTAAATGGTATCATGGGCGTCAACAGTGTTTAGCCACTTAATTACAACTAAATTTTAACCATTTATGAACAACACCATTTTCTGAGTTTGCTTGGTGAAATTTAACTAAAAATAATTTTTATGTAAATCACAAATTTTACAAAGACTTGATACAGTTGCTTGAGATAAAAGAAATACTGATGCTTCTTTGGAATCGGCTCTATCGGCGAGAAAATGGCAGGCATCTGACTTTGAAGCTTAACAACTAAGCAAAAAGAAATGCTAACGCAATAAAAACAGTCCTATAAAAGCTAAAAGTGTTTTTCGTAAATGAGCTGGAAGATGTTTATGTACAATTTTGTTGTGCCTTTCAGTACGAAAAATGTAAAATAAAGTAAGGACTTTCGGGTACATTTAGGAACTGTCAAGTTTAAAGCAATATTTCTTATACAAGGCGCAATGAAAAAAACTTGCAAAAATTCATGAATATAAGGAAAAATATTGTGAACAAATTTCAGTTGGGGAATTTAAGAAATAATCACAATTGTTGCTTAAAAGTACAAAAATGTACAATATATTACCTTCAGTTCTAATATAGATATTAAAGGGAGTCAAACTGCAAACTGTAATGGATAGGCTTCGTAATTATTTTCAATCGCCCGGAAGAATGTGATAGTCTTATTTTCTTGTGAAAATCGCGATAATTTTAGACATTTTTGTATGTTGGAAAGAAAATGCCAGAGAGCAGAGGGGTCACCTTTTTTAAATGCCGACCACTTGTGCCTTTCTACTCGACTTTCTTCGACCCGTGGTTCTGAATCCTTGGGTGGCACCTGTCACGTCCTCAGCAGCAAAAAAAGGGCCGAGGCTGCTTTTTGGCACTTGTTTTCCAACACAAAAACAAGTCTAAAAATATTGTGATTTTCACAAAAAATAACACTATCACATCCTTCCGGAAGATTGGAATTAATTACACTAATTACAGAGTCTATCCATTACAGTTTGCAGTTTGAAACGCTTTAATATCTTTATTAGAAGTGCAGATAATATAGTTGTACATTTTTGTACTTTTAAGCAACAATTTTTATTATTTCTCAAATTTTTCAACTGAAATTTATTTACAACGGATTTCCTCATACCCATGTATTTTTTCAAATTTTTCCCATTGTGCCTTTCATAAGAAATAATGCTCTAAACTTCACTGTTCTTGAATGTACTCGAAAATCCTTACTTTTTTTTACATTTTGTAGTGTGAAAAGCACACATTTCTTTACATAAACGCCTTCCAGCTGATTTACGTAGAACACTTTTAGCTTTCATATGACTATTTTTATATTCTCATCAGAGAAGGTGTTAGATTTGTGTAAAATTTGATCCCCCCAGTTTTCGTCAAATGTCCATGTTTTGAGACCCTCTGAAACCGAAAAAAAGGTTTTTACAAATGTGTCTGTCAGTCTGTATGTCTGTATGTCTGTTGTATGTCTGTCTGTGAACACGATAACTTTCGAAAAAATTAATCTATTAGATTGTCCTTTGGCACACTAGTTTAATGTCCTAAACTGAAGGTCAATTTCGTTAGCCAACCATTCTGGATGAAAATTCAAAAAGTGGGTACATATTCAAAAAGTTGAACAATTTATCCTAATGACTTTTTTTGAAAAATCAAAAATTACCAGAGTTAGAGCATTGATACGAAAAAAAGTCAAGAAAAGAAAAATGTTGCTTTTCTAAATCTCTACAAGATGATGATAACAATTTTTTTTAATTTGGTCGAAAAGTTGAAAATTCCAAATTTGATCGTACCAAAAATTTTGAAAACAACATTTTTTCAAGATTTAAAAATTCTATGTACGGTTGTTCACAGTACTCAAAAACTCAAACAATTTTTACCTATGACTTTTTTCTATAAATAGAAAATCATCAGAGTTAGGGCATTTTCAAAATAAAAAAAAAATTATAATGAACATTTTAAGCCAAACAACACATGATATGAAAAAAAGTCAAAAGAAGAAAAACGTTGCTTTTTAAAGGCCCTACAGGATTATGATAACAACTTTTTTAATTTCTTCGAAAAGTTGAACATTTCAAATTTGATCCTCCAAAAAAAATTAAAAATCCACAAATTCCATTTTTTGGTTAAACTATGCAAGACACGAAAAAAATGAAAAAGCTCAAATTAGACGCACTGGAAAAACTACAAATTCATAATGAATTACTTTTCGACACAAGTTACGAAAAAAATTAGACAAAACTTGTTTATTTAAAAAAGAGCTATAATTTATGATAGGACACGTAGTTTTTGCTTCAGTCGTAAAAAATAACATTCAAAATAAAATGTTAAATTTTTTTGAAAAAACGACACCAGGTATACATTAAAATTAACAGACAAAATTTGTTCGCCTAAGAAGATCTATCAATTTATTTTCAATCATTTTTCAATAGGATGAGTAGATTTTTTTGCGTAAATAATAAGATTAAAAATAAAAAAATTAAATTCTTGAAAAAGCACGGACAAGGCGAAAGAGGACATAGGCTCCTATATAGGACCCTATATAGGTTCCTGTATTAGACCCTATGCAGATGCGCAGTAGTTTTTATTTAATCGTAAAAAAAACATTAAAAATAAAAAATTATAAAAACAAGGAAATAAGAATTAGTATGATCAATTTTTATGCATATAATGAATTGTAATGATATACATTTATTGAAATGATACACGAGCATCTGAGAATACAATTTAAAGCAAAATAAGAAACAAATACAAAAACAATCATGATAAATACAATTTGCTTTTTATTTTGCAATTTTTTAATATGTAATCCCAGGCAGTTACATAAAAAATGCATCATAATTGATATAAAAGTGTTGTGTATAATGTAGAAAAGTTGACATGTTGGACAAAATCGAGTGCGAAGCACGAGCTACGTGGTGAGAATGTGTTCGTTGAAGCCAAAAGAGCTTTAACAAAAGAGAGTTCAAAATCACAAAATAACAGTTGTCCGTCCGTTCATCTTTGATTTTAAAAGGTCTGTGCCCGAATGTGGAAGAAATGCAAAGACTAAGTGCGGAGTGCGATTGCCATCAGTCGCGTGCCGTAGGTGCGCTCAAAGTCTTTTTTAACGAAAGAGAATTCATAATTACAAAATTAAAGTTGTGGATGTTATGAGTCTTAATTTTAAAATGTTTACGCAAGAATGTGCGAAAATATAAAGACCGAGCGCGTAGCGCGAGGTACATACATAATCGAGCGCGAAGCGCGAGATAAATACAACATCGAGCACGATGCGTGAGAACCAACATTATTCTTATTAACAATCTTATTCTTATTAACAATCTCATAAATAAGTTCTGTCTAGCCTTATGTGTATTATTTAATTTCTTTACTTTTGGAAGAAGAAAAAAAACGATAAAAGCAGATGAAAGATGTGGTCTGGAAATTATTTTGTCCACAGACACTGTCTTTGACCTACCAAACCGTAACGCACCATGCAACACGTGATGTTTGAAATTTATTTCTCGCAAATCAGTCGCCGAAACTTTAATATTTTAAAGGTTTGTAGAGCATACTTCTATCTTTCTCTGATAAACAAACAACAATAAAAAAGGCATTTTTTAGCATTTTTCTTTTTACAAAAAGTTCGCAGATTATTTTTTTTAATTTTAAGGTATATAATAAAAAAAGTAAATTAAGACGTCAAAATGTTGAATCAGTAAATTGGAAACAATTACATAATAAATTTTCAGAATACTCAAACCACTGGGTGTCGTCTTACTATATATAAACTCTGGATTTAAATTCTTAATTCGAAAAGTAATAGGGTGACAACATTGGCATTATTTAGAATCTTGCAGGTTGAAAAGCGTAACCACAAACGAATAATCATAAGTACTAATTGCTAGAAAATGGAAATACCAGGATTATATAATACTGAAAGGATGCATAGTATGGTATCCTAAAAACCCAATTTTTTATGAACAAGCACCCCCTTAACTTGTTACATTTGTTGAAATAATAAATCCGTATCCTCCTTTAAAAAAAAGTTTATACAGCGGTTCTAAGGTCTGAATCATTCCAAAAATGATCAAAGCTGTATTAATTAAGGTCAATTTCTGTACAAGCTTGACAAAATAAGACCAAAATAACTAATCTCGATCATGAAAAAATAACCTTAATAGGAATTAAAATTTAAAATATACTATTTCTCATTTTCCGGTTTCCTAAATAGCACCAAGGCATTCAAGCACCAAAATATCCGAAGAATTGCGTGGGAAAATGCATAATTTGATATTGCAACCCCCATAAAGGGAAGTTTTTTAGGCATAGAAGTAGTATTTGATAATGAATTTATTAATATTGTGTAATAGTATATGCTATAGTATTTTTAATAGTATTTACATCAATTAATAGTTATATTTATTTTGGGGCTATTGTCCCAGGACCCCGGTTTAAAATTTGTTTCGATGAAACAAAAAAATGCATTTTTTGGCTAAGTGGGGAAAAGTTTAGGTATATGAGACACCAGCATAAAATGGAAGGATCATAAAAACAACAACGATTGACCACTTTAGGAATCTTGCAATTTAGACAAATTATAAATACGATTATGAGCCTCAAACAAAATTGCGAAACAAGCATTTAGATAATAAAGTTATGTATGATTCAAATGATCATAGTATAAGTTAAGCGTTAAAAGTAATAGATAATTTAATTTAAAGAAACTAACAATAATTGCAAGAAACACAATCACTGGCCATGAAAACATATTGATTAACATAGGCCAATGATGAAATTATTGACCTCTGAAATGTGATGAGTTATTGCATGAACTTTCTGATTTTGAAGATACCATGATTTTCCTCTAAATTACATAATGAATGGACGCGGCTTAATATTTCTGTTTGATATTATTTCCGCTCATTATTCTTAAGGCAAAAGGACAAACAATTATTTATATAATAATATAATATAGACTTTAGAGTATAGACTATACATAGATAAAAAAAAGAGAAATAACGTATTCTCTTTAAAAAAAGGTATTAAAAAATACACTTAGGTAGTGAAAACAAAATAATGAAGAAGAGAATAAACATGTGAACAAGGCTAATTGAAGCTTAACGGGGTACCGCTTCCGCGGTTGATTTAAAATTCCCCACCCTTCCGGCTTTACAGGAAAGCACAAGAGCGTAAATCATTACTACCATTCATGCATTACATTTTTATGACTCAATAAAGCGAGATGCCACTTTAAAAAAACATACATTTAAAAAAGATGAAAAATAATAAAAGTCCTTTTATATAGGGTTCGAATAAGAAACCGGATTTCAGTTTAAATCTAGGAGAACGATAAATAAAATTCCAACCTTATGACGTATTTATTTTGTAAAATTGGTGATTTTTTCATTTAGTTTTTTAGACTAGAAGTTTTTTTCTGATTAAGGGAATAAAGTTTTTCTATTTTACGGGATTTAAAAGCTTCAAATAATGTTATATTGAAAAATTCTATATACATATTATACAATCAATATTATTAATTCATAATTGACAACAGTTCATACACCTGAAAGTAGTACAGAAAAGGATAGAACTTATTAGATGATGACATTTTTCAATTATTTTCACATTTGTATGAAATTTGTTTCTAAAAACAGATGATTCATAATTTTTTAATTAAGATATAAAAACTCCGAGCCTTCATTATTCTAACTTCAGATAGTTCGGCTGTAGGGTCTTAACCTATACGTAGATACAATTTATCCGTTGCCAGATAAAGGGGGAGGGTCGGTAAGGCCGGTTTTTGACCTAATTTATTTTTGGACCAAAAAATCTGAAAAAATCATGGTAGTATCTTATAAGTATCCCGAGTCGATTGCACGCTAAACGGACTACCCTCCACCCCCCAGCCACCCCACCCCCTACAAATATAGGAAACACCACTACCCACCAACTGTATTTTCGAGAGATTTGACACTCTCAAACATGTATTCTGAGGTTAGCTCGGGTTTACTATGGTTTTCGAGGTCGTCGAATACAAATCTGGCGTCCTTTGACTTTTATCGCGTCAGGTTCAAGGTCATTGGAAGGTCAAATCGACAGAAAACGGTAAAAAAAATCCAAAAAAATACGTTATAGGTTTTTGGAGTGGCTAATTACGAATCTGGCATCCGTTGAACTCTATCGCTTCAGGTTCAAGGTCATTTGAAGGTCATTTGAAGGTCAAATCGGGAAAAAACGGTAAAAAAATTTAAAAAAAAATATATTATAGATTTTTGGGGTCGCTGATTACGAACCTGGTGTCCGCTGACCTTTATCGCGTCAGGTTCGAGGTCATGGGAAGGTCAAATCGAGAGAAAACCTATCTTTTTTATTTTTTTCAGCGTTTTTTATCGATTTGACTTTCAAATGACCTTGAACCTGACTCGATAAATGTCAGCGGACACCAGGTTCATAATCAGCGACCACAAAAACCTATAACATATTTTTTTTAAATTGTTTACCGTTTTTTCTCGATTTGACCTTCAAAAGACCTTCAAATGACCTTGAACCTGAAGCGATAGAGTTCAACGGATGCCAGATTCGTAATTAGCGACTCCA
>NC_046663.1:97408913-97413380 GCF_010883055.1 Belonocnema kinseyi | reverse complement strand
ACTCGGGATACTTATAAGATACTACCATGATTTTTTCAGATTTTTTGGTCCAAAAATAAATTAGGCCAAAAACCGGCCTTACCGACCCTCCCCCTTTGAAAGCTGTATGAAACTGAGATGAAAAAGTTGTCATGTTTATACGCCGATCGCGTATAATAGCGGCAGATAGGGTTGGAAATTTGGGAAATGAAATAATAAGCACCATGAAACATTTGTCTGGTCCTGAATTTGTACAATAGTAATTTTTTTTGAATTAATAACAATGTTTTCTCTTTTTTCATAATTATAAAAATTAAGAACAAGGCAAC
The DNA here is from genome assembly GCF_010883055.1 of Belonocnema kinseyi. Taxonomy (NCBI): domain Eukaryota; kingdom Metazoa; phylum Arthropoda; class Insecta; order Hymenoptera; family Cynipidae; genus Belonocnema; species Belonocnema kinseyi. The sequence continues at coordinate 97,413,072 of NC_046663.1, read as the reverse complement.
TGTTTCTTAGTGCTTCTCACTTAATTCCCAAAATTTTCAAGTCGACATCGCAGTTTTGTGTAAAAATAGGTTGGATTTGAAAAAAATGTTAAATTTCTTTTGAAGCTAAAGTTATTCCTTAAGACGTTAAATAAGTCGTTCAAATCATCCACTCACATACTTTCTCTCCTATACTCCCCCAACCTTATATTACTTCCCCTCCCCGATTCTCACTTCCCCTACTGCCCCCTTACTCCCCATTCTCTACCACCTCTATTTTAACCTCCTCTACTTCCACTTTCTCCACTTCCCGTATCATCACTCCCTCTCGCTTCCCCCTCCCTTCCTCAACCAGGGGGGAAAAGTATGAATGACAAACGGATGGGGGCACCAAACGGAAACTATCAGTGTTTTTGCGTGGCGCTACGAAACCCTAAAAATGAAGAAAGATTTGAAATGCCTAATGCAAAAATTTTAAACATATTTTAGTTTTGTTTTAAATGACGTAAAAGTTTCAAGGCTCTTATTGTTACTGAGGGATGGAAAAAAATATTTTCGCAGTTCAAATTAAAGTTTCGAGTATTTTATCTTCCTAATGTAGTTTTCCACCTCATCAAATTTTCAAAAGCTCCTGGAGACAGTGATGAAAACGAATTCATGCTGTGTGATAATAGAATGGTAAATGTTTGATTAGCCTACACTGCTCCCTGGTGGCACATTTCCGGAAAATTGAGGAAAACATGTAAAAATGATAAGTTCTAATAACATTTTTAAGTATTTTAAGTGTACTTTTCCCCAGAACAGTTAAACTCATAACTGAAAATAACGAAGAACATACATATGCAAAGAAAAATAACAATTTATTGATGCAGTATGTTATTTCATAGCATCATAAGAAAGGTATAAATATACTTTTTTTGGACTCCAAATTGTTTCTGTGTTATAATATAATGTTAATGAAATTTATATTTATACTTACAGAAAACTAGGAAATAAATGGATGTATTTGACTCACATTAATTAATATTTGTTCCTCAATCAAACCTTACTTGATTTAGGAAAACAAATCTTTGACTTTTCAAACAATAATTGAAGTATTGTAAAGTAAAGAATTTTTGATATCGTTGTAATGTAAGAAATTTGTATTTATTCTAATTTTCCATGCCTATAAATATGGAAAAATGATTAGAACAACAATGAACTATTTTTAACATATTTTTATTTATTTTTAGGGTTTCGTAGCCCCAGGCAAAAAATCTTATAGTTTCAGTCTGGTGTCCGTTGGTCCATCAGACCGTACTTTTTCCCACAGGACATGACCTATCCCTAAGGACAACTTTATTAAACAGGATCCCATCTATCCCATGGGACTCCCTACCCACGGGACCCCTACTACCTTTCGGGACCATCCCATACTCTTCCGGACCCCCTAACCCTTAGGAACCCTACAAGCCCGCGGTGTCCCCCTCAGTCCACCGGGACCCCCTAATTTCGTAGGGATAAGGAATTTGATTTACCAATATTAAGGGTTGTTATTATCTGTTGCTAGGGAGAAGTATCGATTTTGCTAAGGGTTGTTATTTTCCGTTGCTAGTGGATATTACTAGCTGTTGTTTATGATTGTTATATGATGATATGGACTGTTATTAACGTTGCTAGGGGATTATTTTGACTGCTGATAAAGTTTGTTATTGATCGTTTCTGAGTCTTGTTATTGTTTGCTGCTAAAGAGTTGTATTTATAGTTTCTCAAGGTTGCTAAGAAATATTATAAGCTGTTGAATATTGCTATGGAATATTACTAAAAAATGTTACTGACTTGCTAAGGGTTATTATTCTCTCCTTCTAAGCAGTTGTATTGATTATTGCTGAGGGTCGCTATTTCCGTTCCTAATGGATATTACTAGCCGCTACTAAGGATTTTGTTTATTAATTGAATCTTTATAGTCGCATCAACTGCCATGGTCAGTAGGAACTGTACTATAGGGTTAATTATAAAGTAGAGGGTATCTGTGGAGTAGCATACCAAGCGACAGAAGCGACGCTTTCTGAAAACAGATCCAGCTTCGCTTCGCACTTTGGGAATCGAACCTGCGCCAGCATGGCTCACAAGGCTGCATTGAACGCTGCATAGGCTTTTTATTGAAAGTTTCTAATGGCTGTTATTGTCAATTGCTAGGGGGTTAAATTGATCGTTGCTAAGGGTTGTTAATGACAGTTGCTAGAAGATATTATTGACCGTTTTTAAGGGTTGTTATTGGCTGTTTCTAAGGAGTTGTATGTATCATTGCTAACGATTGTTTTTTCCGTTGCTAGTAAATCTTAACCGTTGCTAAGGGTTCTTATTGACCGTTTCTATACGGGTTTTTATTGACCGTTGCTAGGAGATGTTCTTTTTATTGGCAGAGAGTAGTTTTGATCGCTGCTGAGGGTTTTTATAATCCGTTTCTAGGGTATATTAGTAACCATTCCTAAGAATTGTTATGGATCGTTGCTGAAGGTTGTTATTGTACGTTGCTAGGGAGTTGTATTAATCGTTACTAAGGGCTATTATTAACAACAAATAGGGGTTGTTCTAGAGTTATAAACTGTACCTAAATGTTGTTATTGACCGTGACTAAGAGGTGTGAGAGGGGAAGTGATATGAGAAGGGGTGAGATCTGAACAATTTAAAGAACGCCCTAACAGGCTAAGGAGCCCTGTTTTACAGACGCATGACGCTATTTTTCTAGTTTTTATGATTCCTTTTATTCCAAACATTTGAGTCAATAACGTGGAATAAAATTTTCGAAGAGAATTAAAATTCCCTGTGCTTGTCGGATAGAAAACATGTATCTTTTTGGAAGATATTAAGAAGGAAATACTTTAAGAAAGAAAACCACAGCAAATAATAGGGAATTTATTATTCACTACAAAATCACGGTTCTGCTGCTTCAATTTTGATAGAACTGCTTTTCTCTGAAGTATGTGTACCGACCCATCACATCGCGACTAGTCGCGACCGTAGTTCTTTGGGTTTTAAAAGATATAGTCTCAAACAGAGATTTACCTTTCTGCAAGATATCGCAGTACTGAAAAGAAAACTTTGACGCTGTGCAAGCACTGACGCGAATTGCTGGATATTAAATGCAACATACTTCAAAGAATTTGCCTAAGGGTGCTGTACGAGGATTGCACGCGACTTTTCCCTTCAAACAAGATCTGGCTTCTAGCTGACGTTCAATTTCAACTTGAAGAATATCCCCGCTAAAGTGAATTAGTTTCACTGTTAACCCTTATAAAAGGAGTACACATAAAATAAATAAGGAGGCAGAAATATACTCATACATTTAAACATGCTTTTAAAAATTCCCGGACGGATTTTTTAATAAAAATGTAGGGTGAAAAAAACTTCAGAAATATAAAAGGCTAAATTAGCCGAAAATACTTATTTTTTAATTAATTAAGTACTTTACTTATAAGTTTTAATACTTAAAATGTGGCGATATCTAGTATACAAAATTCAAATTTGTGCCGTTGAGGCTCGGTACCGTTCACACCGTTACATAGATCGTCTTGAAAATTTATACACGTGTGGATTAGGCACTGGAGATGCTCTAACTGGAGATGCTATTATGCATTATTTATTAAACAAAACCTATTATCAATTAGCGATTTGGACTGCGGTAGGAACCATCTCCAGTGCCTAATCTACACGTGTATAAATTTTCAAGACGATCTATGCAACGGTGTGAACGGTACCGAACCTCAACGGCACAAATTTGAATTTAGTATACTAAATAGCGCCATATTTTAAGTATTAAAACTTATAAGTAAAATATTCTTTGGGCTCCCGGTCAGGTCGTAAGAGTATTGGGACCAAGACCGGCAGGGGATGGGGCTGCACAGGTTTTGAAATGTATAAAATCAAGTGGCTTAAAACGTATGATTATGAAAACCCACAGTTTTTGACAATTGGCATCAAATTTTTCACACATATTCTTGGGGCTCCCGAGCAGGTCGCCAGATTATTGGGTAATTATGGATTGGAGGGGACATAGTTTTTGAAATATATAAAATCGAGTGGCCTAAAACATATGACGCTTATGAAAATACACGGTTTTCAATAAATAGTGGCACTACATTTTACACACATATTCCTTGGCCTTCCAGAAAGGTCGTAAGAGTATGGTGGGGGGGGG
>NC_046663.1:97398909-97408813 GCF_010883055.1 Belonocnema kinseyi | reverse complement strand
GGGGGGGGGGGCAGATGCAGTTTTTGAACAATCGACAGCAATTCGATTACTCGAGTACAGTTTTTATGATTAAAAACAATTGCCATTTTATGTATTTAAGTTCATATTTTCGCTTTACGTTCTCAGAGTTTTTTTCCAAGTTTAGTTCAAATTTCACTGTAGACATCGCATTTTTTAAAACCAAATTCTGCAATTTGAGTACGACTTTTATGATTTAAAGTACAAAAACTCCATTTTCATTTTATGCTTTTTAGTTCTTAGATCTTTTTTCGCATTTAGAGTTTTCCTTAAGCATCGTAAAAATTTCACAAGTTATATGAAATTTTCGGAAACTGAATTCGACAACTTAAATATAATGATTACAATTAAAATTCGAAAAATACAGCTTCCATGTTCTGAAATCAAGTTTTTATTTCTATTTTACTTTCTCGAAGTTTTCCAAGTTTAGTTCAAATTTCACTATCAATTTCAAATTTTTCCAACCCGAATTCTACAATAAATACTTAAAATTTTATGTTGATTCCATTCCAAGTTGTTCATCATGTGTTTTAGATGTTTTTTTTTTTATAACAAGTTTTCTTGCATTTCCTTTTGTTCTCGATGTATTATTAACTACATCGTCTTTTCCGCGGCGGTGAAGCCGCCGTCATAGGTCACAGCTAGTTACAAATACAAATACAGTAACAATACAAATAAATATTTTTTTATTTTAAAATACTTATGTCTTGCAATAGAACTAATTGAAGTCCTATACATTTTTCTGACATATCTTAAAATCTTTGTAAATAATGTCAAATACTTGGAAAAACTTCCCAATTGGTTTAAATTTCTCATAATCAGGTGAAAAATTTGAAATCCCGTAAATTATATATTTTCAAAAAAATACATGAATTTCCAACTAAAAAAATGAATTTTTAACGAAAAATAGAATACTTCAATTTTCAGATAAAAAGAATAAATTTTAAACAAGCAAAAATATAAATTTTTTACAAAAATGGATAAATTTTCAAAAGAAAAAAATATGTCAATCAAATTGCAGAATTTTCAAGCCAAAAAGAGAAATTTCTAAGAAAATAGATACATTTTCAATCGTGAGTCAGCAGTTCTAGGAAGGCTGAGAACGGCGTGACTGAAAGCGAGAGTTTGGTGTACGCTTATAAGTCCCCGTGAAGATTTGCAGAAATTAATAATAAATTTATTTTTGACGATTTTATAAATACTTTTAAAGATTGGTGACTTTTGAGATTGATTCTACGTAGTGTACATCCATAAATTCTTTGCTCATTCAGCATCACCAATTTTAATTACACTGGCATTCAACGCACTACAAGTGCAGTAACCTAGCTTGTCAAATACGCTGCGGAACTGTTTCACTTTTTCCTGCGCCATTTACTAGTAGTCTTATTTCAGAGTATTTTTTCATAAAAGCATATTTAACTGAGGTGGCCACTAATTTTGAGGAGGGAAGACCAATAATTTTCAAGATTGCCCTACATAGGTGCTAGAATAGGTACTATTTCAAATTCTTCTGACAAAAAGCTGCTTACCATAATATCGGTTAAACTTTTGTTTTTTAGTTATTTGCAGACTTCAGAATATATTACGTAAGAAATGGCTCTGACGGCGTACCCCTCCCCCATAAGATTGTAGAGGAAAATTGTTGACACAAACCATACACATTACGTAATTTATGCATGGTCCCTTTCTCGAATATGCCGTGCCACATTTTAAATAAAAAAAATTAATGAATAAAAATTGAAATAATGGAGTCGATCAGTGCAATCGTGCAGTGCGTTAATCGACCACGGTTGGTAAAATGAAACGTTCGCGTACAAGTTAATGGCTATATCATTATTACCCTGGCCACCGTTATTCACTTTAACAAACTGTAGGGGCAATGCATTAATCTCCCGGGGCAATACATCACCGGATAGCTGTTGGCTCTCGAAGCTGGGCTTTCTGGCCAGAAACAGAGAACATTCGTACTCGCCACCCTGCAGATGGCGCGGAGCTGCAAAGGTCTCCACTATATTATAGTTATAAACATAGACTTACAGAGTGGGTGTTTATATGCACTTCATTTTCCAGCCACTATATTCCCAATCTCCCCCTGGCAATGCTGTTGCTATTCCTAACATGAGAACTAAACACAGATTTTCTATACAAAGTTTGCACAATGTTTTCAATCTGGGAGATGGATATATTTTCGTTCTTCATTCAACACTGTTACAAATATTTGGAATTATAATATACATCTAATATATAGTTGTATATTAAATCTAAAACTTTGGTATATGAATTCGCCATTAAGAGACTATGTGTATTAAATTTTACATACCGTATATTGATAATTCATAATAAATGTCAGATATTTGCACTTGACAAAAATTAAAAACAATTTTGGCAGCAATTTTCAATTATAAATAATAAAACCTAATAGTTTCTCCTAGATAAATAAAAATTACACGAGCTTTTAAGTGGAAAAGTTCAATTAAGCAAATAATTTATAAAACGAAACGGTACTTAAATTAAAATCCTAACATTCACAGCGAATTTGAGCAAAAATTCCACCTGTACGTTGCACTTTAATCATAAGAAAAAATTTAGTCAACGAATCTAAGGTTATTACTTTATTCTTTAACATCTTATAAAATTTGAGGGCATCAAAAAACTTGCTATTCTCACGCACTCTGTTTTACCGTATTTAATATACATGTATATTAATTTCCCGACATAATGGTGAATTAAAATTAAGTTACGGTATATGCAAATGACTTTACTCACATGTATATCAAATTTCTATCATACTTTAAAAACAGTGAAGAGTATACTTTTTTGCAACAAACTTGAAGCAATATTGCCTTTAAATAATAAAGCCAATAAAAAAATAAAGACCGATTTTGATTTGATTATAAGTATCTGTCGTCATCAGATGTGACAATTCCTCCCATCATTCGAGCATAGAAATGAAATTACTGTGATAAAACCTTCAGCAAGAGATTTTATCGCTATAATCGTTACAGGGTAAACGCAAGTTGATCAATTTGATCCCAAAATTGTATCGAAATATTATGCAAAGCTTTTACATGGATTTCAGGTATTTATTTCATCATTAGATTGTGCATCAGAATGATATATTTCTATATTTCTTCGCTTTGACTAACAAATTTTTCTTGTTTGAAAATCTATTCATTTCATTTTGGCTTTTTGGCTTGAAAATGTAAGAATCTCATTGAAAATTCTTTCACTTTTGTTTAAAGTATCTTTCGTGGATGAAAATTTAATTCTATTGATAAATATTCATCTTTTTTGTTCTAAATGTCATCTTCTTTGGTTAACAATGCAACTTTTTAGTTAATTAATAATTTGATTTGCTTGAGCATGCAACTATTTTGTTCAAAAAATTCTTTTCTGTTTGAATTTAATCTTTTTTTTATTTAATATTAAAAACTTTTTTGTTTGAAATATCAATGATAAAATTTTTCGTCGAGAATGCATATTTTTTGTTTAAAAATTCAACTGCTTGGTTGAAATTTAAACTTTTTCATTAAAAATAGTATTTTTGGTTGAAGATTCATAATTTTAATTGAAAATACATCTCTTTGGTTAAAAAATAAATTTTTGGTTGAAAAAGAATTTATTTAACTGAAAATATAACTATTTCATTTTTTTGTTAAGAATTTATATTTTTCATTTGAAAATGTAACTATTTGTTAAAAGATTTATTCGTTTAGATGAAAATTCCACTATTTGGTTGAATATTTATTTATCAGGTTGAAAATTCGTATCTTTTTGCTAGTAAATTCATCTTTTGGTTAAAAATCTAACTACTTGGTTGTAAATTGAACTTTTTTGTTAATAAGTCAACTTTTTTGGCGATGATTTGTCGATAGTTCATGTATTTTGTGAAAATTCAAGGTTTCCTAAAGCATTTTCTTTTTATTCGAAGAACTTGTAAACCTTCCAGAAGCGGGAGAAGGAACATGGTAAATAAAGTAAAACACTTTTAAAAGGAAAAAAATTAATTTCCAGAGCTATGGAGATTTAATTGTAATCTGTCTCTCACCTTGAAATTCAAAATTTTCTTGAACATTCCTTGCTTTAAAAATATAATGCCGACCATGATAAGATTATAAGACTTTAAAAAAAAAGTATAATAAATGCAACGGTTGGATATGCGCAGATTTAATGATAAGTGTATATCACATATTGTGCATTCTTATTAGAGAAGCTATACGATTTGCTTAAAGTGTGGCCTCCGTTTTCGTCAATTGTCCACCTTTTGAGACCCTCTAAAACCGAAAAACAAGTTTTTACGAATATTTCTTTATGTGTGTATGTATGCACGTACATATGTTTATATTTCTATACGTCTTTATCTGATCACGATCACTTTTAAAAAAGATAACACAGGCCGATAAAATTTGACAAAAGTCAAAAGCCAGAAAGCAGACCAAACATTTCCGAAGGATTTTGATGCGCTGAATCCGACTCCGAACTCAAAATTGCTCCTGTACGTCAGGTTTTCAAGATATCCTAACCTAAAAGTGCAAAAAATGCGTTTTGTAGCTGTTTTTGAGGTTATGTAACTGTACAAGAAAAATCTCTACCACAAACCTAATATAGTATTTGAAAGTACTAATCTTCCCCTTTCAAACCCACTTGGATTTATTAGGATATCTTTATTTTGCACCAAGATATTGTAATTTGAAATTTTTGATTTTGGCGTTTTAACCCATTAACGCTGAGATGTTCAGATTTATACAACGCATTCTCTATTGCTGACAGTTCGATATTTTTCTTCAAAATATTATCTCAGGGGTTTTCGTGGGTGTTCTTTCTATTGACGGTGTCAGTTTTTTGTTATAACCCCTAGAAGATCCAATATGGCGGCCACAATTTAGGGCTTTAATAAAGAAAAGAGGATCCCGCACAAAATACCAACAAAAAAGCGTACAGTCGTTTGGAACCAAACTTTGCACATTGATAAAACAATAAAAAATATTGAACTCGTGTCTTTTCATTTCTATGAAAGCCGTTTCCTAGGGGTAGAAACCACCCCTAATCAGCCAGAAGCATGCTAACTGACCTGACTGTGGGAACAATAAGTTTAGTCGAATATTTTTCTTGGAATAATATTAAGTTTCATGCCACAAATGGGTTAACCCACCTACCTGCTAATCCACCTAAGCCCAGAAATGACTCCTACTCAATAATAAGCAGGCTAACCCGCCTAACCCTGGGAGCAGCGAATTAAGTCGTTTACATTTCGTGAAATAATTGAATTCCACACTACAAGTGGGCTAACCTTGAAATGAAAGTTTTCAATTTAGCGTATTAACCCATTAACGCCAATATGGTATGCCATTGTCCCTCGAAAATGTTATCTGAGGGGTTTTCGGGGGTTCCTTTTCGATTGGCTCAGTTTTTGCTTACAACCCCTAGAAGGGCGACTATGGAAAACAGTTAGGGCTTTAAAAAAAAATTTACTATTATGATTAATTTAATATTGTAAATATACTTAGGATTTTCCAGCTTACTAAGACGCAATTTTTTTCTAGCCACTTAAGGCTGGACTTGGAATTGTCCAGCTAAGCAAGAAAGTACTTAATATTTTCCAGTCAATTAAGGCAAGACTTTAGATTGCCCAGCCAATTTTGGCAAGCCTTTAGATTTCCCAGCCAATAAAGGCAAGACTTTTTATCATCCAGCCAGTCAAGACAAGACTTTTAATTGTTCAGCCAGGCAAGGCAAGACTTCCGATTGCCCAGCCAGTTAAGTCAAGACTTGGGATTGTCCAGCTAAGCAAGGAAGTACTTAATATTTTCCAGTCAATTGAGGCAAGACGATCAAACGATCGTTGAAGAGACTTTCGTTTATGACTAGTAGGGTCATTATCATTTCTTTATAAAGACTAGCAATAGTCGGCCATCATTCTTACATTGCATCGACCTTGATAATGTTGCTCTTTTTGGTGAAAGACTTGATGAAAGCGTTCGCCCATTTCTCCACTGAATGCTCCAACATTTTCTGGGAAATAATCCAAATGAGATTTGAGAAAATGTAATTTCATGCTCATCAAACAACCTAATCTTTTAAAATTCTTTAGCATACTAGATACAATAGTTCTAAACTTTGGATCTCGATTGTTTCCTAAAAATTTCTGTACAACATCTTTGAAACACAACCATGTATCCTTTTCAATAGATGTCATGGTTTTGATAAAGTCATCATCTTTGATAAGTTTTCTTATATCAGGCCCAACAAAAATACCTTCCTTAACTTTGGCGTTACTTAAATGCGGGAATGTAGATCTGATATAATTGAAACGATCTCCTTCGGTGTTTAGGGCTTTCACAAATTGCTTCATTAACCCTAGTTTTATATGGAGTGGTGGCAATAATACTTTCTTTCTGTCAACAAGACTTTCATAAACAACATTATACTGACCAACTGTCCACTCTAATCTGTCTGGCCATTTCTCCATTATCCAATGTTCATCCCTTGCACGACTGTCCCAAAGGCAAAGAAAATAAGGGTATTTAATGTGTCCTGATTGTAAGCCTATTATAAGATTTATCATTTTGAAGTCACCACAAATAAGTCAATTATGGACATTGTATTTTATTTTTATCAGGAGTAATTGGAAAGTATCATAAGATCCTATCAGTGTAGTTGAGTGACCTACTGGAATTGCAGCGTACTTATTTCCATTATGTAATAATACTGCTTTCAGACTTTCTGTAGACGAATCTACGAAAAGACGCCAATCCTCTGGCGTATATAAGTTTATTTTATATAAACTAATGAGTCCTTCTATGTCATTACAATACACAATCCCACTGTCCATTGAAAAGTACTTGATAAACTTTTCTTCTCTTTTTCTACAAACAGTTACTCTATTGCCAGGTATCAATAGTTTCTTCTCTTTGAGTCTTGAAGCGCAAAGCTCAGCTTTATCTTTTGGAAGATCAAGGTCACGTATAAAATCGTCTAATCTGTCTTGGTAAAAAATGTAGGACTTTCATCATCTGATTCCTCCCAAGAAGAATCTTCAGTTGCATTAGGATCGTCAGTATCCATTGATTCGTGAGTTGATCGGTCACTTTTGCTTTCAGAGTGATTTCTGATACCAATCTTGGCTGGTGTATCATAACAGTTGAAGTATGACGTTTTTATCGAATCATTAATTGATCGACGGTAATTCTCCGTTTTATACTTTCCACAAACGTGACAAAACGTACTAACTTTCTTAGCGAAAGGAGTTCTTGAACTCATTTTTTTCTTATAATGAACAGTAACGTGGAAATTCTAAAACTCACTATACAGTGTGTCTAAAAAGTCCCGGGATGGTTGGATATTTCCTTAGGTAAAATACTTTTCAAAAAAGTGAAGGTCCTTCCTGAAGTAAATTTCAACGAGGATATTAATGGTGACCTTCATTTTGACCTTAAAGTTGCCCTTCATGGCTTTTTGAAGGTCAACTTTGTTTTTTAAAATAGAAACCCCCTTTTTTACATCTGCAATCGACAGAGCGGAAAATTCTACGTTCAGGTACGTACCCAAGTCATAGGTCAATTGTAACTTTCAAGGGCAGTTAGAGGTTATTTGAAATTAACAAAGTTTTCCAAGAGGTCAGTGTAATTCCTGAAGTAAATTTCAACGAGAAATTCATGGGTGAGCTCTGTATTGATCTTGGTTACAGCGTTTTGAATATTGTAAAATCATAAGGAAATTTTCTATTAAAAGTTACAGGTGTTCTGGTGAGCGTTCTGTTTCTCCACGAAGAATTATACAGTCCTATACCGTTTTCGACACCTAAGTCAATACCTAAGGCGATACCATAAGTCCCATACCGTTTTCCATACGAATATTACGAATCAAAACTAAATTTACGTATTACGAGTACATACTTACTATCTTTCGCTAAAAGATTATTATGGCGCGAGCTGAACTTTCGGAACGAGAGAGTGTATCTGTATTAATGATGCGTGGTTGAGGAGATCGAGTTCGATATTATGATCAAGTTCGTTTGCGTTTTAATCGCACTTTTCGTAATGGAGAAGGGTTAAATCCTGTTTCAAAATTAACAATTGAAAGAACTGTAAGGCGCTTCATGAATCATGGATCTATCAAGGACCTTCAGAGACCTGGTCGGCCAAAATTTGCAGGATCTGAGGAGATGCAGATGGACATAGCCCAATCATTTGTTAAAAACACACACCTTAGTTTACGTCGAGCTAGTGATAAGCGTGATGTTGCTCCTGAGACCGTGCAAAATATTTTAAAACGCATTAATTTCCATCCTTACAAAGTTCATCTGGTACAAGAGCTCAATGAAGCCGATCCTGATCGTCGGGTTGGATTTTGTGAAATTATGATGGACAGAATTGATAGAAATCCTCTTTTCTTGTACAATACAGTATTTTCAGATGAATCTACTTTCACTTTAAAAGGTGAAGTTAACAGGCAAAATTTTAGATATTGGTCTGACACAAATCCTGATTGGATGTTGGAGAGTCACACACAACATCCACAAAAGATTAATGTTTGGGCCGGTATCTTGAATGATACATTGATAGGCCCTTTCTTCATCGATGGCAATGTCAATGCTCGTGCATATGAAGAGCTTCTCAGAAACCAAATTGTACCAAAAATAAGGGAGATTACAGGCGATAATTTTCAAAATATTTGGTTCCAACAGGACGGAGCAGCGGCTCATTACGGTAGGGAGGTTCGATCATATTTGGATACTCAGTTCCCTCAAAGGTGGATTGAAGGAAGTGGTGAAATCGAGTGGCCTGCTAGATCTCCTGATCTGACGCCTCTCGACTATTTTCTTAGGGGTTATTTAAAGAGTAAAGTATACTCAATGCAACCGCAAAGCTTAAACGGCGTATTACTACTCGCTTTTTACTTAATACTTGCAACTTTCAAGTGTCAAACATTACAAAGCGGCAATCATTTAAATTAAATTGATAAAAATGCCTAAAATAAAAAGCACTGACAAAGTCCGGAGGCATCGTGCAATCGGCAGTAGCCTATACTTAAGCGATCAAAGTAAAAGTAAGAACTTCTTTTAATTATAAATAATATTTTCACATTCAGATTGCACGTGACTTATAACCTCAAATTGGACAAATTTCTTCGACACTTTTTCCTTATTAATTTATGTGAAGTTTAAAACTTCTAATTATAGAATAAATATGAAATACCACAATTTGGAAATTCGAGTTAGATTAGAGAAAATGTTTTAAATTTAAACTTCTGTAAGTTCATTTGTCAACGTGAATTAAAATAAAAAATATTTCTCCGTAGTTTTGACTTTAAATTAAGAAAATAAACAATAGCATGAAATCAATTATAAACTAGGGCTAGGCCTGGGTCAAGCTGGGCGATTAATTAATTTCAAGATTGGACTATCATGTATAAACCCGATAAGTAAGTACTTTCTATACGAATTAGAGTATATTTATCCCGCAGTTAATTCAGCAAACTTACAGCCCGAAAATTAAAAAATGTATTTCATTAAGGAATTATTCTTGATACTTAAGTAAAAGAGTAACAACAATGATTAGCTTAAAATTTTAGAGTGTATGCTTCACTTGATTTACTCTGGTGTTACTGAACTGATTAGTGAATGAGTCCGAAATCATTGATTAATCAGTGAAATATCTAACTACTATTTCAATCAGTGAATTTTTCACGGATTCATATTTAGAGAGTAAGTTATATTACTTTTCTCTTACGATACATTTGAATGAAAAAGACCAGGATTATTGCGAGTCAAAATCTTAATATGTATATATACCAGGTGTATACATATGAAACCGGTATTTTTTCAAGAAAAAAACATATTTATTTCAAGAGAATGATAACAAATATTTTATTCAAAGTATGCGCC
>NC_046663.1:97396362-97398809 GCF_010883055.1 Belonocnema kinseyi | reverse complement strand
AATTAGCACAAATGGTAAGTTCCGACAGTGCCTACAAGTGTGCCTACTGGCCGCTAGATGGCAATACCGGTTTCATATGTATACACCTGGTATATATATAAGGTTACATCTTGCAACATTTCGACATAAATCTGCCGGTTATCCTTAGACAAATTATACCTAAAAAAAATTTTTGGATACAGAATTGTGGTCTGATGGAAAAAATAGAAATCGTTCTGAAAAAACTACCGAATTTAATTAGGAAAACCTAAAAAAAATAGGCGCCCAATAATTAAAAGGTTACATTTTTAAAAACGAAGAGCGAACCACACTAATCAAACGGACGACAAGTAATGACAAGTAAAGATTTTGAATCAGTCGAGGAAGGTATTTACATCTTCTTGAGAAGTTGTTTGTTTTTTTATTATATTATGTTTTGAAGTTAAAGTTTTGCCCTTTAAAAATACCTTAGGCGGGAAAAATTTCCAGTTTAACCAAGAGTTATAAGACATCAAAGTGAAGGCACTGAATTAATATCTAGGCATAATAGAACCAGTACATTTTCTTTCAGTCGTAAGAAATAATATTAAAAAGATTTTATTGATGTTGGAAAAACGATACAAGAGACGAAAAAAATAAAAAGACCAAGGTAGTTTACCCAAAAAATATCTACAAATTTGTTATAAGTCCTGTTATCAAAATATATTAAAAGTGAAAAATTAAGTTTTTCGAAAAAGGACACAAGATGCACTGAAATTTTAATTATTTGAATTATTCTTCTAAATTATACCTACAACATTTCTTAGAACCACCCTTATGTTAGAGCGTGTATTTTTAGCTTGAATCATAAAAAGAAAGATTGAAAATATACAAATTAAATTTATGGAAAAACGCCACAAGTTGCGATAAAATGTTTAATACCAATAATTCTTTTTTTAATACGATGCGAACTTCTTTTTAATTATAAAAATAAAAAAAAATAAAAATACTTTCGCTTCACCTTACTGAAAATTCCTATATAGTTTCCTACATAGGAACCTACATAGGATCATATGTAGGATCCTATATAGGAAACTATGTTTCACCTATAGGAAACGACGTAGGATCATATAAAGGATCCTACATAGGTTCTTGTATAGGATCCTGTACATGTTTCTGCATGAGACCATATTCAGACGCGCAGTACTATTCTATGGCACCTAAGGCTGCGCAGAAGTTTTTTTGGTTCTCCAGGAGCACCTAGAAACATACGTACCATTAGGTACTATTAGGTACCTTATTAGGAAGTGTCCCATACAGTCACCTATATAGGATCCTATATAGGTCCTTTCCTATAGGTGGTACCTATAGGTGAAACATATAGGAACCTATATAGGAATTTTCAGTAGGGCAATACCAATGCACATTATCAATTGTAATAATATAAATTAATTGACATGATATACATTTTTCCGGATAGAAAAGAATAAAACTTAATGCAATATAAGAAACTAATATTAAAATAATCCTTAAAAATAAAATTTGTACTTTATGTTGCAATATCTGAATAAGCAGCCCTAGACTGAGGTATAGAAATAAATATAAGATACATTTTATATACAGTAGGACTCGTCGGATCGAAACGGACTGGGTCTTCACTTTTGAGCCGGACGTTGTACAAACAAAGCTTAGCTACACCTCCTAGTAGTGACGTATTTCAGAATGTACACGGCCCTATATTTGACCGGCCGGTCAATGTTCATACATACAGCATTAACTTCTATCGCGTAGAGTCAGTGATCCGAACTTTGGAATATTGAACTACTGCGCTGGCTTTGTGATTCAGGATGAGCAAAAATTATAACGCATATATTTTTGATCATCAATAGTTATTTTTAGTTACACAAACTAATTTTTAAATAAATATATTTATAACATTAAATATGATATATATGAATATTCACATAGTTTCATGTAAAAATTTTGAGTGCAAAAACCCATAATACTAGATAAATACCCGAAAATAACGATTTCAGCTCAGAACAGTTATTTTTAATTCAGAGACGTTACATAATGAAGCTCATAATACGGAATAAAAATGATCATTGCTGATAATAGAAATCGAGCCAGTGTCTGCTAGTACTAAACAATTTTGGCAATTCGTACAAAGTTACGTTACAGGCATGGCTCGTTAAATAAACCTTTTTGGTCTCCAAAAACCTTTGTCAATGAAATACAAATTCATCTTTTGAATTGAAAGAAAATAAGCTATTATTTAAAAAATGTGCGCATTGGTATTTTTTTCTAACCTTAAATGACAAATTACGTAATTTTTGTTATTAATGTACTTTTTATAATAATGATCTATTTTAATTTGACTAATTGTTAATTGTGGGTCCGGATGCAATAAGGGCACATAAAATTTTTTCGTGCGAAAACGAAGTCCCCTGGAGGCTTTAGAAAACATTTTCGAATTTTAATTTTCAAAA
>NC_046663.1:97394766-97396262 GCF_010883055.1 Belonocnema kinseyi | reverse complement strand
ATATCTTTTGAAAATTAAAATTCGAAAATGTTTTCTAAAGCCTCCAGGGGACTTCGTTTTCGCACGAAAAAATTTTATGTGCCCTTATTGCATCCGGACCCAGAATTGTACTCGATTTGAAGCGCGCGCCAACAGCGAACAATGAGAGTCGCTGCACCGGGACAGCGCAGTAGCTGAACATGCCAAAGTTGGGATCACTGCGTGGAGTCTGCTGCGTCGTTGCGCCTACTTTTCACGGTAAGTGGAGAAGTTTTCGACTGGGTACTACTCTCCGAGGATTCCGATGCGACAGGTCTTGCTGTAATAGAATTGAACATAATGCCATGATCCAACAAACCATGGTCCCGCCAATTTGATACTCAAATGCAGTGCTGCCAGAACGAGCTACAAATTTACCTCCACCATACCTACCGTTTGGGAGCCGCAAAACAGAAGGTGCATGATTACCACTGTGAGTTCGTGTGTAAGCCGAAAATGCATGATTTGATTTCGGTTTTCTGCTATACGATGATTGCCGATCTGAAAGCTTTGGAAGACTTCGGTGGTCTTCTATTTACCAATATCTCGATCCCCATTTAAAAGAAATGGAAGAAATTGGCGAATTTAGGGCCGATTCCACAAACTTTGATTAAATTTTAAGCATTGATTAACTTAGGTTAATCAGCAGATTGCGTTACATCAACTTTTAAAACATGATTAAAGAAGTCTAATCGTCGATTAACTTAACCGGCCATTTTTGGCTGGTTAGCGAGTTAATCAGCGATTAGAGGGAGTCAACATAACCTCAAAGTTGAGGTTCAAGTATAGTGTGAAATATTGACCAAATTTATAACGATATCTTGTACTCACATAACTTATATTCAATTTCAATCGATAACTAACTCCTGTCCATTTATTTGGAAACTTTGTGCGTAAACAAAAACGCGTCGCCGCTCGTCGTTCGTGAGCAGTCGAGGTATATTTTGCGCGCGAATACAAGTTCGAAATCAGCCGATCAGAATCACCATTACAACAGAAACACGCAGAAACTACTATCGGCGAGAAAATTCGAGTCCTCTGGCTTTGACGTTGAATAAGTATGTGAAGAAAAAATGGTAGGTTAATGAAAAAGGTATCATTTTAAAGGTGCAAATGTTGTACGTTAATGAGCCGAAAAGTAATATTCCAAAAAATTATTTGTAGCTTACAGAACTGAAAATCTGAGGAAAAGTAAGGAAATTTGATAGCTTTTAAAAACAGTGAACTTTGAAGCATAGTTTTTTATAGAAAAAATAATAGGAAAAATCTGAAAAAATTCATGGTGGTACATTACGCATTTCTGAACAGATTGCCGTCGAAAAATTTTCAAAGTATAAATAATTGTTCGCTTTCTGCGAATAAATATGCGTACAAATTGCGATATTTGAAGTCAGTTTTTTATATAACTTGCTCTCGCAAGTGCGAGAGCCCAGCGTGGTGCCGTTTTTTCAGGGGATCGGCCTCGGTTTGCCTCAATA
>NC_046663.1:97389812-97394666 GCF_010883055.1 Belonocnema kinseyi | reverse complement strand
AGTTGTATGTTTATTGTTTTTGTTACGAACGCGTCGAATACCTGTCGCACGCATAGTGTTGGTAAAAGTAATTTGATATTTTCATAAACATACTACCTACCTGTTCCATGGCGAATAATTTTTTATTTCACAAACATTTCACAAAATCCTGTCTGATTATCAATTATTTATTTGTTCAAGCGACCTGTCAAAACAAAACAATGGAGGCGGCCATATATTTTTTTAAGTGTGGTTGGCACGCCACCTTATTACAGATTGGTCTCCTTGTATCTATTCTCCATGGTAATAAGAATGTGTTTGTTAAAGTCGAAGGAGCGTTAACAAAAGAGAATTCACAATCACTAAATTAAAGTTGTCGATGCTTTGGCCTTTAATTTTAAAAGGCCTGTGAACAAATAACGAGTAATACATAATTGAGCGCGAAGCGTGAGAGTAAACAGTCGCGCGTCAAAGGCGCGGTCAACCTTGCGAGCAAAGCGAGCCGTGGGCGAATAAAATCTGTCCCCGCGGGGGGCAGATTAAAAAAAAAGATTTGCATAAACTGCAGCCGACGAAGTACAATTATGAGTTTAAACGAACTTACCTGTAAGTGAAGTTCTATCTTAATTGTACGAAAAGCCTCTTCCGAATAGATCACTTCCCTCCCAAATAGTGTTATTCCAAATTCCTAACTCTGTATAGTTAGGAGCCCCAATTCTTTTGTTACGGAACAAAACGTTAAAAAACTGACGAAAATAAGAAAGATAGCACGCTGGCACAGCTAAAAGACGATCAAGAGAACCCGAGGTTTAAATTTTTATACTTTGAAATTGTAGTTGTTCGGTACAGATGAGAGGGAGCTACAGTGTGATCTATTCGAAAGAGGCGGTTCGTACAATTAAGATAGAACTTCACTTACAGGTAAGTTCGTACTTCGTACTTCTAGCAACAGAAAATTGTTCATTTCCAGTTCCACTAGTTTGGTCTCCTTATGTCTATTCTCCATGCTTATTACGTATCTTGTGCTTCGCAATCGATTTTTTCCCATAATACGAACTTTTCTACATTATATCATGCTCCAACAAACCATGTTCCCGCTACGTGCTAGTAACAAAAGTCAACCAATCAAATGGTTTGACCCGACGATCATAGATTCATGAATGCAATTTGGGTGGTGGGATATGGTGAGGGTACTCGCTGTGGTGGGGGTAATCGGGTCAATCCAAGTCGAACATATTTGAGCAGTGCTGCCAGAACGAGCTACAAATTTGCACCCACCATACCTACCGTTTGGGAGCCGCAAAACAGAAGGTGCATGATTACCACTGTGAGTTCGTGTGTAAGCCGAAAATGCATGATTCGACTTCGTTTTTCTGCTGTACGATGATTGCCGATCTGAAAGCTTCGGAAAACTTCGGTAAGCTTCTCTTTATATCTCAATCCCCATTTGAAAGAAATGGAAGAAATTGGCGAATTTCATATTTCGCGTGATTCCAAGACTAATTTCGTATACAAAAAAACAATGTTTAATCAAAATTAAATTTTCGACCAAAAAGATGAATTTTCTACCAAGAAAGACAAATATTCAATAAAATACAAAAATTTTCAACTAAAAAAGATCACTTTTTAATGAAACATAGAATAGTTGAATTTGTAGTTTAAAAAATTGATTTTTAATCCAAAACAAAAAAAAATTTCTACAAAATATTGAAATGAAATGAAAATTCCTTGGAATGTTTTAAAATATCCTAAAATATTTTAAATCTTTTGAAAACTCTTGAAATTTTTCAAAGCTCTTGAAAATTCCTTGAAATTTTAAAAATACTGTGAAATATTTAAAATCCTTCAGAATCTCATATTAAATTTCTGTAATCCATTGGAAATGCATTGGAACCTTTTAAAATCCTCTCAAATTTTTCAAATCCTTCGAAATATTTTGAAACACCTAGAGCTTTTTTTTAAGATTTCTAAAGTACTTTGGAATTTTAAAAAATGATCCTTCTAATTTTTTTTAATTCTTTGAAATTCTTTTAAATTATAAAAATTAAATTGAAAATTCCTTGACATCTTCTAAACAAATATTTTGTTTATTTACTATATTTTCATTAGTATTTTAGTCGTGAAACTCATTTCATAGTTTCATTTAACATTTAGGTTTTAATTGTTTCATTGCTTTGTTGTTTCATTTTTTTCATGTTTATAAGCTCATAATTTCTAAATATTAGAAATATTGTAAATATTTCGTTCTGATCGAGGACAATATAATCCTTAGAAATGTTCAACTAAACAAATATCATAAAAAGTAAGTGTTTTATTATTTAGTTTAAAAGCCGTAAAACATTATTTTCCAATTAAAAAAATATGAGACAAATTTTTTTTTTGGTTTTCATCAATTATTTTTTTCACGAACTCAAGCGAATTATGAAAAAAATTACAAAAAGTTCATTTCAAAAAGTTATATCTCCAATTCTTTAGAGTAAGTTGAAAATTTCTTCAAACTGCCAAAACAACTTTAATTTTTTAAAAAACTGAAATATTTATTTTACGAAAAAAGCCAACTTTAATTTTTCCCTTGAGATTTTTTAGATTAATACTAATATGAAGGAGATCCTGTGAATTTCGTTCTCCCTGAACTAAGTAGGAAAATTCAAAAATTTGTAATTTCTGACACTTGATAATCAGAATTTTGTAAAGCCCACGGTTTCTAAAAACCAAAGTTTTCTAAATTTTAGTTTAAACTTTAAAGAATTGTCAGAAGTTTCAAAAGATTTTTAAGGATTTTAAATATTTAAGAATGTTTTAAAAGACGTCAAGGAATTTTCAATTTAGTTTGATAATTGAAAGGAATTTCAGAGAATTAAAAAAATTCCAAAGTACTTTAGAAATCTTAAAAAAAATTTCTAGGTATTACAGAAGATTTTGAAGGATTTGAAAAATTGGAGAGAATTTTAAAAGACTCCAAATAATGTTCAATTGATTAAAGAAATTTAAGAAGATTTTTTAAAGGATTTGAAATATTTCAGGGTATTTTTTAAATTTTAAGATATTTTCAAGAGCTTTAAAAAATTTGAAAAGATTTCAAAAGATTTTGAAGGATTTGAAAAATTCGAGAGAATTGTAAAAGATTCCAAGGAATTTTCAATTGATTACAGTTATTTAATATGAGATTTTAAAGGATTTGATATATTTTAAAATATTTTAATAGATTTCAAGTAATTTTCAGTTCCCGGTAATAAGCGTTGACCAGAGAAAAAATAATATTTTCAGATTTCAGCGTAAAAGTGAAGATTATTCTATTATTTCGAATGCGCGATTTTTCCATCTGTCTAAAGTTTCATTATAAGAATAGGATATCTCAGAAACTAATTTATTTCTATTTCCATAGCGGTCGGCACATAGTTTCCTATTCCCCAAAAGAGAACTTGTTTTCAATAATTTGATTCCTTGTAAATGTACCGACATACAACCTCACAAAGATGTATTCTATTCCCCAAAAGTGTTCATATTTTAAGATTATTCAATTCCTTCTAATAAGTTCACCTAATATGTATAATAAATTCTTTGTATTCCTTCACGTGGAATATAAGCTTGGAAAATTTAATTTTAATTAATTCAAGTCCGCCTCTCCAGAGTTAAATTTAATTTAATTCACACATTTAAATAGATTTCTTTCATGCATTTTTTAATACGTTTAAATATTTTAAAAATGTAAATATATATAAATTTTAATATTTTTCGAATTTATAAGTTATAGAAAGTTTTAATAATAAAATATAGGTTAAATAAATACTTTCGTTAAATTTTACTAAGTCGATTGAGAGGAATAGGATTTTCACTTTTTCTGTTCCCGTTGGGGGATTTTTAGACGGAGGAAAAATCGCGTATTTATAGGAATACAAATTCTTAATTTTTCTGAATTCAACGCTTATCACCGAGTTGATTATAATAATTTTGTGTAAGATTCTAAAGGATTTAAAATATTTCATGGTATTTTTAAAATTTCAAGGAATTTTAAAGAGCTTTAAAAATTTTCAAGAGATTTCAAAAGATTTTAAATATTTGAGGATGTTTTAAAAGATTTCAAGGAATTTTCAACTTATTTTTATAATTGAAAGGAATTTCATATAATTTAAACAACTTATATAAATATAATAGTAATAATATGAATTCTGCATATTATATACACCTGAAAAACATAACCTCAAAATCGACTCATGCATGAAATTAAGAATCACGCGAAACATTAAGGGCCGATTCCACCAGCTGTGATTAAATCCATGATTAGCTAATCATGATTATTTTTAATCAGCGTTTTAATCAAATTAACTTGTGGCGCGTTCTACCATGAATTTTTAACCTCTGGTTAGCCAACCGTATGCTCTGTTCGCAATATGTCTACTATCGGCGAGAAAATTCGAGTCCTCTGGCTTTGACGTTGAATAAGTATGTGGAGAAAAAATGGTAGGTTAATGAAAGAGATAACATTTTAAAGGTGTGAATGTTGTAAGTTAATGAGCCGAAAAGTAATATTCCAAAAAATTATTTATAGCTTACAGATCTGAAAATCTGATGAAAAGTAAGGAAATTTGATAGTTTTTAAAAACACTGAACTTTGAAGCATAGTTTTTTATATAAAAAATAATAGGAAAAATCTGAAAAAATGCATGGTGGTACATTACACATTTCTGAACAGATTGCCGTCGAAAAATTTGCAAAATATAAATAATTATTCGTTTTTTGTGAATAACTATGCCACCGCACTATCTTCAGTTATAATGAAGATAATGAAGTGATTTAAATTGGAGGTAGTTAGTTGAACTATCTGTAATAATTTACAATTTGAAA
Organism: Belonocnema kinseyi; assembly: GCF_010883055.1. NCBI lineage: Eukaryota > Metazoa > Arthropoda > Insecta > Hymenoptera > Cynipidae > Belonocnema > Belonocnema kinseyi. Next base: position 97,389,842 of record NC_046663.1, on the reverse strand, counting down.
GAAGTATGTGCTTCTTGTTGTCTTCGTACA
>NC_046663.1:97388087-97389712 GCF_010883055.1 Belonocnema kinseyi | reverse complement strand
AGCTGTGCCAGCATGCTATCTTTCTTATTTTCGTCAGTGTTCTTTTTTGTGCAGATACGCCACATTGCCAAATTTAATGCTCTTTATTTAAACAAAAAAACCCGTAGTCATGCTAGCTTAACGTTAAGCTAGCAGGACCACACAGAGAAACAAACGACTTAGGCATTATTTCTTTCCACAATAATTTAGGGCTCATTTAGGGCACACTTAATATCCTATTTCCAAATTCGATGATACGAATTTTATTTTAACCTGTGGTTCTGCTATCTTAATCTTAAGCTAGCAGGACCACACAGAGAAAAAAACGACTTAGGCATTATTTTTTTCCACAATAATTTAGGATTCATTTAGGGCTCACTTAATGTCATATTGCCAAATTTGATGGCACGCATTTTTTTTTCTTAAAAACCTGTGCTTCTGCTATCTTAACGTTAAGCTAGCAAGGACCACGCAGAGAAAAAAGTGACTTCGGCATTATTTCTTTCCACAACAATTTAGGGTTCATTTAATGATTTATTGACAAATTTAATGCTCCGGAATTTTTCGGAAAAACTTGTGGTTCTGCTATCTTAACGTTTAGCTAGAAGGACCACCCATTGACAAAAACTATTCAGCCAATATTTCTTTGCACTATAATTTAAGGCTCATTGAGGGCTCTCAATAGATGTATCATAAAGTTTTTTAATCTTTGTTCTAACTATTTTGTTTAGAAAATTAGTAAAATCAAAAGGAAAGCAACTATAAAAATATGCTGTAGGAACCTGGAAAAAAATTTTCATAGTGCATCTGTTGAAACTTCGAGTTTCGATACCTGTAGAGCTGGTTAAAACACGGTGTTTGCATCCCTAGGGTTGAAACATTTTGTCTTCGAGTTTCGGTACGTGTAAAGCGGGCTGAAACATTTTTTCAGCTCTAGAGTAAACATGTTGGTAGGTAGGGTCTGCAGGCACCTCAACTCGAATTTTCAATAGATTTGCTATGATAAATAATATGCATTACTAGGAATGTAACATAACGATCGCAACTCGTGTGAAGGCAGCCTTCGCTGCGCTCGGGCATCAAACTTCACGCTCGTTGCATTCGCTGTGATTTAAAAAGTTGTATGCTTATTTTGAAAGCCCTGAATGAGACCTAAATTATTGGGGAAAGAAATAATGCCTAAGTCTTTTTTTTCTCTGTGGTCCTGTTAGCTTCACGTTAAGATAGCACGACATGTTTTTTTCGAAAAATTGCGGAGCATTAAATTTGACAATAGGGCATTAAGTGAGACCTAAATGAGCCCTAAATTGTAGTGCAAAGAAATATTGTCCAAATCATTTTTTTCTCCATGAGTTCCTGATATCTTAACGGTAAGATGGCAGAACCACAGGTTTTTAAGAAAAAAATACGTGCCATCATATTTGGCAATAGGACATTAAGTGAGCCCTGAATGAGCCCTAAATTATTGTGAAAAGAAATAATGCCTAAGTCGTTTCTGTCTCTGTGTGGTCCTGCTAGCTTAACGTTAAGCTAGCATGACTACCGGTTTTTTTGTTTAAATAAAGAGCATTAAATTTGGCAATGTGGCGTATCTGCACAAAAAAGAACACTGACGAAAATAAGAAAGATAGCATGCTGGCACAGCT
>NC_046663.1:97380633-97387987 GCF_010883055.1 Belonocnema kinseyi | reverse complement strand
TAAGTTGTATGTTTATTGTTTTTGTTACGAACGCGTCGAATACCTGTCGCACGCATAGTGTTGGTAAAAGTAATTTGATATTTTCATAAACATACTACCTACTTGTTCCATGGCGAATAATTTTTTATTTCACAAACATTTCACAAAATCCTGTCTGATTATCAATTATTTATTTTGTTCAAGCGACCTGTCAAAACAAAACAATGGAGGCGGCCATATATTTTTTTAAGTGTGGTTGGCACGCCACCTTATTACAGATTGGTCTCCTTGTATCTATTCTCCATGGTAATAAGAATGTGTTTGTTAAAGTCGAAGGAGCGTTAACAAAAGAGACTTCACAATCACTAAATTAAAGTTGTCGATGCTTTGGCCTTTAATTTTAAAAGGCCTGTGAACAAATAACGAGTAAATAAATAATTGAGCGCGAAGCGTGAGAGTAAACAGTCGCGCGTCAAAGGCGCGGTCAACCTTGCGAGCAAAGCGAGCCGTGGGCGAATAAAATCTGCCCCCGCGGGGGGCAGATTAAAAAAAAAGATTTGCATAAACTACAGCCGACTGTGTCAAGTTGCAATAGGCGATTGCGTATGATGCAACAGAGACATTTGCATATAATTTCCGCTATAACTCACAGATTATTATGTTAATTCGTTTTAAGCCTAATGTTCATCAGGAAATGTACGATTCGGCACTTTCTTGCATTTAATCATGAAACAGCGCTGCTGAATCGACAAAGATTCTGAAATACCGTTGTGTCCCGAAGTGAAAAGCGAGGAACACCTAAAAGGGAAAATAAAGCTCGTCCGCCCGAAATAATACTTATACTATATCAAAGTTACTTGAAAACTTTATACTTCACAGTAACTGCGCCTGAGCTAGGAACGTCGAGTTCCATTCTTCTCTGAGAGCGCGTTGCCATGTATTATTCACCCTTGCGCCTTCGATATTTTACTCTTGAACGCTCTAATGCTCTAAGGAGACTTGAGATGTGTATAAGAGCGCGTGAGCTGCGTTGAATATGACAAAAATATTGTCCAGATACTGTTAGGCTCTTGACCCTACAGAGCAGAAACAAAGGGAGTATAATATAATTATGCTGAAAAAGAAAATTAATCGAAAATTTAGTAGAAAATATTTATACTAGAGAAAAAATAAAATTATTAGTTCGGGAAGAAAGACTGTGATGAGCTAACGCTTTTCAGGTCAGGAATATTAAAGCGGGCAGCAATCTCATAGATTTTAATTAGACTTAGTGCAGTTGCAGTACTATATGGTTAATGTTTTGTCGCCAAACAATTTTGTAAGATTTTGAACATTCTAGGTGCTGTATCGTTTTGAAATTTGAGGCCCAGTTTTTTTTTTAAATTGTAATATTTCCGACATTGCACGAATCGAAATTTTAAGCCTTCTTTATACTTACATACCCTGCATGAGACCTGTTTTGTATCTACGAGTCCTGAATGAGAACTTTATTGGTCCTCATTGGCCCTAGTGCCCCTAGTTGATAATTCTGGGCCTTCTTTCGCCCTCGTAAGGCCTTTTAGATCGAGACTCATGTCCTGCTTTGGACCTTCATGAGCTCCTTGGTAACATTAATAATTCTTGAAGTTATAATTTGGGCCTAGCTTGTTCTACCAACTAAAAAATGTCAGGAATCATCAGAGCTTCTGTTCTGATGATTTCTGAATATTCCTGATGGGTCCTGACATTTTTGCTGATGATTCAAAGAATTTCAAAGAGCATTTCTACTTAAATTAACATATCATTGAAGCACACAAACTCCGAAATATTTGATTTAATTATTTTAATTAACATATAATTATATTAATTAAATAAGTATATACATTGAATACACCCTACTTTAGACCTTGAAAGTGGTAGAAATGAAAATATGTGCCACGTTTAAAGGCCAAAGTAGGACCTCAGTGCATAGAAATAAGCCCTCTTAGGATTCCTCTTAAAACCTATTTCAGTGCTACAATTAGAGGTTCAAAGCAGGTCTAAAATTTCGACTCGGGCGTTATTCGGATTCGAATCAAACTTATAGGCCTTTTTAAAAATAAGATGGTATTGTATATAAAATATAAGAGACCATTTTTTTCAATTAAAAAAAAATAATAATAAAAACAATTTTTTTATTGGATTTTCGAAGAATACGATGTATCTTATTTTTTGTTTTTTGTATAATTATATTCCTTGTTTTTGATCTTCCAATAGGAAAGAAAGTTGATGGATACTTATCTGGTTCGAGAGTTATAAATACTTAAAGAGCAGCATTTAGGAATTTATTTATTTTTTATTTTGGTGGAACTTGTAAGCATTTTCGTAAAACAAGATGCTATTTTATATAAAATATGAATAGCATCTTTTTTAAATATTCACAGAAAAATAAAAACAATTTTTTATTGAATTTTTGACGGAAAAATATTTAATCTGGAAGTTACTATTTTGGAATTTTAGACCGATTCTTTTTTAAATTGTAATATTTCCGACCATTTTATCGGATTTCTTTTGCAAGAAATAAGATCGCGGATCATTTCTTTAGTTTTTTATATTTTATTAAAACAAAAAAACATAGATACTCATCTTCTTATTTGCGAGTTATGAACAGTCAAAGAACCGATTTCCGGTTCAACATATTCAGAAAGAATCCCATGTAACAGCCTGAAAATTAGAGTATTTTTGGCGATTTTTTTGGGGATGAAAATAATAACGAATATTTCCAAAATTTTTGTTGTTTATTAAGGTACTTTTGAAGTATAAAACAAATGTATTACAGCCTGCTGCATCAATAACATTTTGATTTATCAGGGCGGACGTGTGACATGTCCAAATTCGATAGGTCAATTTAGCATTTCTAGTTTCTCACACATGACTCTAAAATAAACAAATCAAAAATACTTTTAAAGTTTAAATCCTTACTAGTTGATGAACCAACAAATGTCGAAAAATACTTATTTTTTAAAAAAAGGACGGCCATTTAAAAAAAAAATCCGATTTTACTCAAAAATTTGCTTGAATTTGTAAAAAAAAAATATTTAAAGATTTACACAGTGACAATAATCCTTATGAGTTCCCATCGTTGCCCGCTTTAAACGGCTGTCAAATTCGCTAGAGATAAACTAAATCTTAGCGGCTAAGTTGTTGAACGCCATATTTTAAGCACATAATATAAAGGCTATTATACCGGCCGGTTCAGCTCAAAATTTCCCGAAAATGCCCTTTGTGTTGTTGTTTCTTGTAAATGAAAATGGAGTGTATTTTCTCGCTTGAAACTCGTGCGAGCCATACAGGGATACGGAATTATAGTCCTGGTGAGGGCCAGGAGTGGAAAGCGGGGGACTCGCCTGTATCTTCATGTGTCTCTCAAACGGCTGTCAATTTGACAACATCGAAACTACGTCTAAACGCATGAATGGTTGGCCGAAATATTTTAACCAAATAATCTAAAGGCAATTAGGCCGACCCGTTCAGCTCGTTTTCCCCCGAAAATGCTCTTGCTGTTTATTGTAATTGAAAGTGGGGAGTACTTTTTAATTAGTTGAAACTGGCGCATCCGTATATTTATGTTTATGTATGAATGTGAGGATGGTTTTCATTTCCAGAGGAAATAAATCCGTAATTTTTTGTTTCGAAATTCAAATATTCACGTGCCACCAGGCACTTCCAAATCCCATTTCATTAACATGGGGGAAACTTTTATTTTCTAAAAATGGAACGCATGTTACGAAAGAAATCCATACTAAGAACTTTCATTTTCAACCTACCGCAACCCTCTCCGCAGCCACCAAATGACACAAAAATCAGAAAACTACATTTTTACGTGTTATTTTTAATTTGTAGCAATTTATGTCGTAATTTTTATACCAATAATTAAAAATGGACAATAGTAATATTTTCCATGGCTTTTTCAACAATGTTAAATTATTGAAATAAATTTAAATTATTTAAACAATTATTTATGCCCAAAAAATATAAAAAATAGTCGTATTTTCAGATTGAAATGTAATAGTTTGCGATTTATTAGAGTATCACGTTCCGTTTAAAACATTATATAATTATTTAAACAATTAATTATTTCATTTACAAAATTTCTAAAAATTGAGCCAGAGATGTCCAATTTTTTCTCAAATAGGTTTCAGAAACTACTTTTTGTTAAAGAAATACATAATTTTCGTAAATTTCTTTTAATTTATAACAAATCTCTATTTGTAAAAGAATTTTTAGTTGCCCAAGCATTTTTTTCTCGAAAAATTAAAGAAAATTGAAATAAAATAGAAGACATACAATTTATTTTCTGAGTGAATAGCGTATAAAAAATGTATTAACAATTTTTTAATTGTTTCAAGAAATATAATTTGTTTCAACAATTAATTTTCCAAAAATATTTTTAAAATCGTATTTCCTGAATTAAACATAATATATTTTTTCTTAATGTTCTTTAAATTGAGTATGGATGGTTTACATATTTTTTAGCGCACTATTAAATCAATATTAACAGCGATAATAAAATTTAAATGATAAAAGTGCATTTATTATTGCATTCTTTATATTGTTACAATCTTTACTATGATTGCATTATAAAAAGTACATACACCAATGCAAATTATGATTCAAGTTTCAACATTTTCTCTGAACAACATTTATGAGGACGAAGTGCTGTACCTTAGGTCATTTATAATAATTAAAATAATAAAAACATTACTTTAGTTAACTTTGCACAATCAGTACAATTTATCTATAATCATTTGAATAATAAAATGCATAAGACAAGACAATTTTAAAATTGACGAAAAAATTGAATGTTACGATAATATAAAACGTTTAAAACCAAAGAGCATGAAACAATTATTGGACAAAAAATTCCGCACTTCATCACGGCGAATTCATGTAACTTTTTTGTGTGATTTAGAATCTCGACATCGCCCTTCAAGAAATCGCATCAGAATGGATGAAGAGCGAACATTACTTGTGAGACTTAATAATTGGTAAACATTTAACAGTAGTAAATGATACTGTTGAAAGAGGTATTATATTCGTTTAAACAATTAACAAGTAGTTCATACATTTATAATACACTGTACAGTCAGAAATATAATTGGATGTCTTCTATTTTATTTTATTTTTCCTTAAACTATCGAGAAAAAACTTCTAGAGAAAATAAATAATTTTGAAAGAAATAGAGCTTTGTTAAACATTAGAAGAAATGTATCAAAATTATGTGATTAATCAAGGAAAAGTATTTTAGGATACCAATTTGAGCAAAATTGGACATATCTGGCTCAATTTGTAGAAATTTGTTAAATAGACAAATATTATAGAAATATAGAAATATACAAATATATAGAAATATTCAAATTGTATAGCGGTAATTATTTGTATGAAAACGAGGACAGAAATGACTAAAAATTAGCAATAGCACGTAAAAATGCTTATTTTTTATTTTTGGGTCATATTTGGGGTGGTGCAGGGTTGGGGGGGGGGGGTAAGGATGGGTTGAAAATTTTCAATTAACAATATTTTGTTTTTATCTTCTCCTAAAATATTAGTTAAGTGTACTTAAATGTGGCAAATAAAGTAGATCCAACTTTTGTTCGCTAATTTATAAATAACCATTTTTTTGTTATTTATTATATTAATGATTGTTTTCTCGACGTACAAATTTAAACTGTATATGTTAAAAATTCAAAATTTTGAAAATGTTAAATTACAATTACAAATTTTGTTTCCTTTACGTTTCACAGTTCAAAATTTTTTTGTTGCTAATACATTTCTTTTGGTAAGTCGGCAATTGACAATGAATGCACATGCGGAGACAGTCATTTCATAGCGAAAATTGTATGAAGAAGCCAAACAAAATTATATTATACTTATTTAGTGGATCGTAGAAAAATGTTCTAGGTTGCCGTCCTTGCCCCTCGCCAACGGTATACCCCCGTGTACTGTACACAGCGCACCAGTTTCAGGCGAGAAAAAATACTCTCCACTTTCAATTACAAAAATCAACAGCAACAGGAACTCTTTTGGGAAAATGCGAGACCAACGGTTCGCAATATTTGGCTTTAGATTATGTGCTTAATATACGGCGTTCAATCACTCAGCCATTTAGATTTAGATTGTCCTTAGCAAATTTGACAGCCGTTTGAAGCGCCTTAGGCCTGCTTCTTCTTCGTGGAGCTGGTTTATTTCCAGAATCATGGCCCGACTGCCGTCATTGTGCTGTTTCGAGGACAAGGAGCGCAGCTACGGCTCTGGAATTTTTACTGTATGTTTTTGGGATGCCAAGCTATTGTTTAATCAAAAAAGAAATCGATTTTTTGGACGTGTTACATGGGATTCCCCCCTTAACATAACCTAACACTGTTTCAAAGTTGCAAATCTTCTTTGAAATCTCTACCAATATTAGGTGAAAACTGCGAGTGTTTCCTAAAATCGTTCAAAAATTTGTTATCTCCTGTTAATCTAATAAATTTATATTAAAAGTACCGATTTCTGTTATAAAAAGCGAACACAACCAAAAATTGTACAAAAATCGTGAATTGAATGACTAAATGATAATATGAAGATTAATGATAACATTCTAAATCTTATGATTTCTTAAACCATAAAAACAAATTTTCGACGAAAAACACTAACATAATGCAACACACAATGTTTCAAATTGTATATCTTCTTCGAATTCAATAATTTTTGTAAGATAGCCAATTTCTGATTAAAAACGACAACATGATCACACCAAAATAACTTAAAGTTGCTGAAAAATTGTAAATTTTCTTTAAAATGGCATTGGCACTGTATAATGCCAATGTCTGCTGTCGGCCTATCTACTGCACGGCATAAGTATTCGACTAGACAGCTGCTCTTTAAATATTCATAATTCGCGAAGCAGAAGATGGGTATCCATATTTTTGTTTTGTTTTAATGAAAGACAAAAAAATAAAAATTGTGATTATAAAAATAGGTGAATTCCTTCAAAAATCCATTCCAAAAATCGTTTGTATTTCTTTTTTGAATATTTTGAAATTAAAAAAATATATTTTACATAAAACAGCATTTTTTTTCACAAAACGCCTAAAAGTTTCATTATAAGAATCCGATAAAAGGGTCGGTAATAGTATATTTTAACGAAAAATCGCTCTAAAATTTCAAAATGGTGTGGCTTCAGGAATACATTTTTTTCTTCGAAATTTCTGTATCCACAAAACATTAACCATAAAGTACTACAACTTAACCAAGATTAATAATTAGGTGAGATGGCTGCCAGGTTCGATATTTCTGACCTGGAAAGAATCGGCTGTTTATCTTATTTGAAATATTCAACATATTGCAGAATCGTAATAAATATATAAACAATATA